>NC_133485.1:0-2182 GCF_025370935.1 Choristoneura fumiferana
GATCGACAAAGCACCTTAAAATTCAGTATAAAAAAAATAAAAAAACAGTATTCAAATATATTTAGAAAAATGTGGTATTCTGGGTACGTGGTATTTTAGGCACAAGCAAATTGTTGGCTATCAAAGTCGACATCTGACATAGACCTTTGCATTTACCACTTCTTTGATCTGTCCCTTGTGTAGGGAACTGAGCGAGCACCTATGCTGACACGATCAGCTGGAGCATTCAAAGCCTTAACAAAAATAAGAAAAAAATAAGTAAATCTGAGTACATGCACATCAAACAAAACTTAATATTGGATATTACAATATAGATTTTTTTCATTTAGAAGTTTGACTTATATACTAATATCAGAAATGAGTATTTGACGCGTTTCTGAGAAAAAGGGTCTTCACAGAGAAACAAAGTAATTAGTAAGGCACTAAACAATCAATCACAAATTAATCAATTTACAAACAGGCCGGACCAACACATTAGCAGTAGGTACAAAGATAACTTGACCAAGTAACAGCTAGATACAACATATTAGTTGCTTCCAAATGACTGCCTGATAATTATTATTATTACCAACTCCTCAATCCATACAGAATGGTAATAAAATAATAGGAACAATAATTAATAACGGTTGTTGTTATTAGTGCTACTTAATATTAATTGCTCTGGTGAATTGTAGGAATCAGCCAACACTCGGGCTGCTAACATATTAGCAATATTGTTAGTATCTGGGGCATTATCATGCGGCCCGGATGTTGGTGGCGGCAGCGCAGCAGCCAGCCCGGTAGTATTGATGTCCAGAGTTGGATCTTGCCGTAAAATTTCTCTGCGCGCAGCTTCCTCCACTTTTCTCACAGTCTCCGCATTTAGGCGCCCATTATCGGTCCATAGAGGACACTTACTACTAACATCATCAGACCCTTGCCCATTGAAGTGCTGATAATTTTTAACAGGGCTATTGCAAATGAAACACATCATAGCTTTGCACGGACAAGTCATGAGATTACAGCCTTCCTCCTTGAAAAACACCTTCTTGCATTGATAGCAGGAGCGTGTTAATGCCTGAGTCATCTTCTCCTCGATGTACTTCCTAGCCTTATCCTTCTTTTCCTGCTGGCCGCAGTTGAATGGCACGTGATTCGGCTCCTTGCATAGGATACAAGATTCTTTCATACATTCCGGGTTAAGGCACTTGAAGACTTTGTCTCCTTCTGGTGGTATTGAGGCAAACGGACAGAACGGACAGGAGACTAAACCCTCCAGGCCAGCTGCTAGAACCTCAGCTGCCTGTCGCTTCTGCAACAAAATACTAAATTTTGCCGGCGGAAGAACTTTTTGCAGTGTTGACATACTAAATTCACTTCCGCAGTTCAGAAAACAAGGCACTTGGGTCTCGCCGTCACCCAGCTTTGTGTCAGTACCTTTTACCACACAAGAGTTACAAAAAACATGTGCGTTTTCGCAGGTTGAGCACTTCAAAGGTATGCACTCTTCATCATAGCAGCACTGGCAGGTCCAAAAGCCTCCGGCAGCTTTGAGTGCATTAAACTCATCCTCCTCCTTCCGTTTTACTTCCGCCATGTGGATGCGGATGACCTCCCGGTGCCGCACGAACGCCATCTCCTGAAGCAGCAGGATATTTTCTGTGGGAATCTCTCTTGAACGACGCGGCTTCACAATAAAATCTGTCGTGAATCTCAGTTCCCGGGCAGCTATGCTCATGTTGTATTTACTGCTCCGGTAAATTCTGTTAATAGTATTAACCCTCACGTGACTGAATGCATTCTTTAAGAACTCGGCAGCAATTAAATTGTACTGGCACTTCCTGGTTTCGTCCTCGAAGTGCGTGAAAGGATCTGGGAACAAAGTAAGAAACTGCTCGATGTTAAATTGTTGTTGTAACGCTGCTGCTCCTCGGTAACCTTTATCTTCGCTAAATACTGGTGCGCGTTGGGTGTTCGTTGCTCTGCAACTTATTCTCGACAAAATTCTTAACATCGTTCTCTGCTTCAAACTTCTCCGCGGCGCTTCTGAGGTAAAGCGGATCCGCGTTTGGAAAAATCCCACTCAGATATTCATAAGTGTCATCGATATTCAACGTCATACTGTCGTCTACCACAACCTCTGCCATTACATGGTCCGGGTTCACGTCGAACACCCAGAATGGCTCGTTCTGGAGGACTCTCT
>NC_133485.1:11293-29836 GCF_025370935.1 Choristoneura fumiferana
TGTCTCATTACCATTCTAATGACAGTTGATGTAACTAAACTTATTCAATGCAGATAAATCTATATTCATTCTATTCTATTCTATTCACGAAAAATTCGCACTTACATTACAATTTTGTCTGTGTATAGCAAAAATTACCTACAAAGTGACAAATAAAGAAAAGCTAAAGACAGCGTTAAGTTCCGCTTAACAAGCTTTTACGAATAAAGGGACCATTAAATTTTCACATATTTCAAATTCGGTAACACCACGCCTGAAATATTGGGCTCTCAAAGATTACCACGGATTCACAGTGGATACCAAAAAATGGGAAGGTTTATCTGGGAGCCTAAGTTATGGCCAGTCAAACTGTAAACCCGGTTTTAAAATCACATCGAGGCGGCCATTTAACTTCATTCGCAGTTTTACAGAAAAATAGGGATCCTTGCTACAAAAACTAAAACACGAAAATCACGGAATTAATATTGATAGGTATAATAGATGTCACAAACGCGCTAATAATTGTAAGTATATATTGGTTTATTTTATAAAGGAGCACAGTTTGACTTGTATTGTAATAGTATTACTCTTTATTAGAAATAAGAAATGTTTATTGTTTGAACCGTGCACAGTCAAGGGCAAAGATATCGATACGGTCAAAGTATCAAAAAATTTATACACGACTTTATGCACTTAACATTAAGGTGTATACATATTTTTGCAATTTGGCCGTGACGAATCTTTGCCCTTGACTGTACAATTGTATTAACATTTTGCATCATTATGAAATAGCTGAATCTGTTCTATGTAACATCTACTGAATTCTCAGTAACATTAACATATTATTATATTTATTATTAAATGATCAGAAACGTGGAGGTATATTACTTATGTGTTTTGGCGTAATGTCCTGTTTGTGGTATTTTGACTATAATTTTTCTAACTCAGTATTCATGGCGAATATAATGGTGATCATGAATAAATCACAATTACATGGAACCAAAAAATTTATTTTTGTAATATTTTTATGTTGAAAATGAAATAAGATAACTAATTAAAATTCATTGTCACCCTACTTACTGATTAAGATAGTTTTCTATAGAAATTTCAAAAATTGTAAGAAGCAAGTAGTGAAAGTCAGTTCTACTTCAGTTCAGTTAGTGGTTTTAATGGTTTAAAATAATCGTTAACTATAATTATTAAACTGTGAGTAGGAGATCGTAATACTTCGTCTATTGAATTTTATTTAGGTTAATTATTAATATTTTTCAACTGCTGATCACCCCTTTTTAATGGGTTACAAGATGATGTTAGAAGATGAATTAAATAAATAACTGAAAACTTCAGACACTCTAAAAATATTTTTTCATCTTAAGATAGTTGATTGCATTTATTTCTGAATAGTGTGTTTTGCTAAGTCAGTAATTCTAATTAATTTCTAACTCTACCTACACTCATAATTTGTATATGTCAGTTGCGCTTTGACGTTTTTAGAAGAAAATCACTAAGAAAATCACAGATCGATTGTAGCATTCGAACATGGCGGATGTAGACGATATCTAATTTTGGTATTTCTGCTTCTTTGGCTAGTTTGAAGTTATAATTTTGATAGTGTTTATGCGGCAATTAACCTTAACAGTGAACAGTGATCACAAAATTCTATATTGCTCTCCGTGTCTGACATTTTTAATGCGCAAGTGGTCTCCGCGTGGTTTCTGGAATTTTGCTAATCAATTGCAAAAACTACAATCACCGTACAACATGCATAAGAAGAATATTTATCTTTAATTTAACTGACATTGGCCCAAGCCTTATGGCCGCCATTAAGAGGAATAAATAAATAAGAAAATCACACATTGACAGCAAATCGGCCAGTATTAATTTATCGAAATAGTATGCAACCTCGCTAAAATAATAATATTGGCGCCTGTTGCAGTCCCAACTTAAAGACTGGGCAAAATAAAAAAGGTATTTAAGAACACAAACACAACCTAATTTAAAATATACTGTAATCGATTCTACTCTAGATTCGGAGCAAACTATTTTCTGGTTTTTAGTTATTTAATTAACACCTTGTACAATTATCCTAAACTTAAAGTAATTTAAAGGAGTCCCCTTAGGTAAGTATTTGACAATGCTGGCAGCGTTCCCTCTCTGAATAGATAAGCTAATTCTTTGTCCGAGGAAGCTGCCAGCTCTTCAGTCCCCTGCGACGTTTACTAAACTCTTTTTTATTTCCTTTTTCCTTGTCATGCTTCAAAGCGCTAGGACCCCACGGACCAAAGATATCGACACTAAATGGGACAAAATCATATTTGGAGTCTAAAACCCTGTATTTGTATAGGTACTTTAACTTTTTTTCAGCCGCTTCGAATGCTGTACCAGCTCTGTTGCAGATTCCATGGGGATGGGAAGGAGCCAGCGTGTCAGAACAAGTTGAATTCTCATTTCCGTAAGTATTATCATCTAGCTACCACAGGGGTATTGTTTCGGAGGTACGTTGTTCATTTCATATAAAAACTTCAACCTTTTAAATTGTTCGTAGTCGGGTTATAAGTCTGTTCTTTATTGAAGGATTTAACGTTGAATCCGTTAGTTGTTTAAAAAATGGAGGCTCAGCATCCGATCGGTGCTATATTTTGGGCTCTAGTAGCCATTTACGCTAATTAAAATGCAAATTCGCGTAGTCAATGCATTCTGTTGGATTTTGTAACGGTTGCCATGAAGCTGGTTAAATTGAGAAAGTGGAATGACGAGACTTTTTATTTTTTAATAACATTGCAATTTTATTTAAACACTGTCTACCTTGCTTCATCATCTAATCTCAGCCTATTATAATAATATAGCCACTGCGTGGCAAAGGCCTACTCTCAGTATGAGAGGTCTTGGGCGGTAGCCCACGCGGGCCCAGTGCGGACTGGGAACTTCACATATAGCTTAAAAAAAAACACCGGTGGGTGCTCGTTTCCTCACGATGTTTTCCTTCATCGTAAAGCTCGTGGTAAATTTTTAATGTAATTTCGCACATAAATTCCGAAAAATTTAGAGGTGTGAGCCGGGGTCAAACCACTAGGCCACCACGGCTCACCTTGCTTAAATCATAGAAATGATAATTGGTGAAAATCAAATGCCGAGTCTCAAAATGTACAATTTACTTCACACACACAAACACACAAACATCACGCCTGTATTCCCAAATGGGGTAGCCACGTTACCGCTACGGAGCCATTTTTACCAATTTTAGGTTTTAAGTTACAATTTACTTCATTATAATATAACCAAATCAGTATAACATAATCCCATTACTGTTACAAAATATTTGTTTTGTATAACGATGCGATATGTATGGGTTGTAATAGAATAGCAAAATTGTTAGAAACAGCCATTTGAATACGTTTCTCAGTGTGCACAGTAGAACCATATTCAATAAAACCTTTGGTACTAGAATTCCATTTTGGAATTAGTCTAGCCTTCGGGCCTACAAGTTTACTAAAATATAACACAGATTAACTGGTTGCAGCCAGTGCTATCTTTATTAAAATCGCTTGGTTTTATTAATAAAATAATTTAGGCGTTGGATTAAACTTTCTATAGGTGCTTTTTTTTAGCTTTACTTTATCAGATGGTTTAACTTGTAAAAAGGTTAGCTTAATAATTACAATAAAATAATCAGTTATTCTAAGCTCATTTCAAGCTTTCATTTGATACCCATACAATAAAAAAACCTACTTCCGTATTTGTTTGGTTCGCAGACGCCATTTTGAATTATATATCCTATGTCACTTCGGCAGATTTGACGATTCTAATGATACCTCGGCTATTTGGTACACCTTTCTTCTTCTTTTTTTACCCGACTGCCCAAAGGAGGGTAATGTTTTTCGAGTGTATGTAAGTCCATTTCTTTTTTATGTTTTTTTTGTGCATCGGACGACTACAGCCCACAAGTTTTGAATACAAATGCCACAACGTTGTAAGCGGTTATCTAAGTAGTGCGCCTGCTGTTCTAATTTACACAAACGCTGTTAACCTCTGAAGTAATCCGCGTAATGTATTACTGTATTGTATGTTTCCATTAACAATGGGTGCCGCAGTGCGCTGCCGTGTGAAGGTTGTTCGTTTAATAATTGTATGAAAAATTATATATTCTGTGGCCAGGGGTCATTTGAGGTCAGGTGCAGTGATTGATGGAAATTTGTAAAATATAGTTTTAAGGACTAAGGACTAGGTAATTATTACGAGATTGTGTGCTCGTTGGGAGACAACTTTTCATATTGTCATTTAAGGTTTCACACAGAAAAACCAGAAAAAGAGACCAGCGCTGGGAATCGACCCCAGGTCCTCAACATTCCGAGCTGCGTGCTTACCCCTACACTACCACTGGACATTACAAAAAAGGCAAAAACATTTTTTTGGAGATTTCCGTTGAAGAAACGCAATAGTTAATTCAACCATTGACGTATTAGTGACACACAGACTGTCTAGATGAACAAGTTAACACTAAGCATTAACTAGTCAACGAAACCAGATTCCTAAAAAAAAAAATAGTCCGTTAATTACATTATCAAAAAATACTGTTTTTTTATTTCTTCACATCGAAAATACAAACTGAAACATAGATGCACAGAAAAACCAGAAAAAGAGAGACCAGCGCCTGGGAATCGAACCCAGATCCTCAGCATTCCGTGCTGCGTGCTATACCGCTACACTACCACTGGTCTCTTTTTCTGGTTTTTCTGTGCATCTATGTTTCGGTTTGTATTTTCGATGTGGATTTTACGGGATGACCGCAAAAGTTTGGAGTTGAAATAAAAAATACAAAATTACTCCAAATACCAATCTTAATTTATTGCTTCAACTAAAAAATAAGTTTTTTACATCAGCCACGTTCAGGTTTAAGCGAAGAGGTTATACGTTTTAATTGAAAACTTTGGCTTAAAAAATATTATTGTACAATTATTGCAATTTAACTACAACGTACAAAGATTAACATAACAAGACTTTTAAAGCTATTGAAGTACGAAACCCTAAACCTCCCTCCTTCGGACAGTCGGGTAAAAAGGTGTTATTGAAGTATGTTATTCAGTTGTACAGTCAAGGACTTTAATTCATTGGCCACCATTTCACAGTAAATTTCATAGTGACATCGCATTAATTAACAAGAAAAGTCGTAATGGCCTTTTCTTTGAAATTTCCATGGTAGCTCATGAATGAAAATCCTTGACCGTATCAATACCATGAAAACACTCATGACATGAAAACCATTGAATTATCCATACACGTCGAGTTGTTTAATGTTAATTTGGGCAAAAAACGGTACAATATAGAAAAAAACTTAAGAAAATAAGACAAACGAAACATAGACCAGCAAATATGCCACTATTAAACTATAAAGTGGAGTAGCACGTACAAATAATATACATATATGACCAATTAAACAAAAATTAGTTGAACAAAACGAAACTAATAAAACAGGGCAACTTTAAACCTGTTAAGGCGATAATTGAAATTATCTAATTCCGAAAATGAATTATTGTAGGTCGAAAATACAAACTGAGACACGGATGCACAGAAAAACCAGAAAAAGAGACCAGCGCTGGGAATCGAACCCAGGTCCTCAGCAATCCGTGCTGCGTGCTATAACCCCTACACCACCGCTGGACAGGAATCTAGACACGAATTTTTCCTATGCATACATATCTTAGGTTGCTTATTTCTACTACGCTACTTATGCAGCTTTTTCGATATGGTTTCACGGGATACCCGTAAAAGTAACAAATTTGGAGTTGAAATAAAAAATACAAAAAGACTCCAAAACCAATCATAATTATTGTAGGTTTTAAAAGCTCTACGTATAAAAGCATTGGAAGCATATCTTCTACGAGTGAACGGAACATGAAACAGCTTTATGAGTCGCGTATTAGGACGAGGTGCTCTAAGACATATTTTATGTAACAGATATGGGGAAATATAATGAAAAATCTATTTTTAAAAACCAGTGATCCAAAATAAAGCTGCGACTCTACCTGAAATCCGCGCGGATTTAATGGCATTAAGCGGGCGCTGATGTTATTCAATTACGGACCTATCGCGCTGTGTGGACCTAGCTTTATGTATGGGTGTATGTGTGGGGATGGTAATAGGGTTAAACATTGTGCTGTATAGATGTCTACTATTTCTGGTTATTTTACAGTTTGACATAAAATCAAATAAACTAGTATCAAAATATCGAGGATAGAGTCAAAGCCTGTCTAAAATCCCTACGATGTCGCCCGTAGAGGCTCTACGCATTCGTAGACCTCTACGAGTGTAGCGCTTGTCTAAATCTTTATATACTCACTATATAGCACAAGTCTTTACCAGTACTGCAGCCTTACAAAACTGCCTATAAATAGCTATAATCAGCGGCACAATGGCCCTCTCTCCATACAAAATTACCTATTACTGCATACATTTTGAGGGCCAGATTTTTTGCCGCTCAGTATATTATTAATTCCGTAAAAGTAAGCCATATTATTGGATTAATAGTATGACCTATGGCAGAGGTGGCCAACCGGTCGATCGCGACTTTTAGTCCAGTCGATCGTGGCAAGTCAAAAAATATAAATACTGAATTTTGCTATTTATTTTAGACGACCGGATGGCCAAGTGGTTAGAGAACCAGACTACGGCTAGAGGTCCCGGGTTCGATTCCTGGCCGGGGCAGATATTTGCATGAATAATACGAACGTTTGTTCTCGGGTCTTGGATGTTTAATATGTAGTTAAGTATGTATTTATCTATATTATTATAAATTGGGACTAGGTCAATTGGTGACGAGTGTCCCGTGATAAATATTATTATTATTCCATTTAAGATTTAAAAAAGTATGTAATAGTTAGATCGAACAGGGTTTTGTCAAACAGTAGATCTTGGGTCTAATCAAGTTGGCCACCCCTGACCTATGGCCTCTCAAGCGAAGCGATGTTCACGCTAACTATGTTAACCCATAATACTCTGCCTGATAGGTTATATAATAATACTAGCTGCCGCCCGTGACTCCGTCCGTGTAGCATATCGCTATCCCGCGGGATCTATGCAATTTTCAGGGATAAAGCTATCCTATGTCCTTTCCCGGGACTCAAACTACCTGTATACCGAGTTTCATCCAAATCGGTTCATACTATTAGTAGGATGCCAAACCACTAAGCCAGCCAGGCTTTAAAAAAATACCAGGTAGGTTTTAATTAAAAAAAAAAAGTTCAACGACTAGAAGCAAGCAATCAAAAACTATTAACACTTCGACGCGCACCAACACTGTCTACCACAAGCGTATGTTGTCCTAGTTCAGCTGAGCTGAGGGAGGCATCGATTCTCCTCTATTATTAAACGTCATGCATAAAAATATCCCCACGCGAAATGACGGGGGTGGGCGGATCCATGGCGTAGTGGAAGCTATGCTATTTTTTTTTGTTAGCATCACGTTTGCTCGACAGCTGTGGTGTCCTAGGTCCTAGTGGTTTAAAGAGCCATGGTGAGCCTCTGAGTTTTTCTAATTTCATGAGCGAAATTACATAAATTATTGAATCAGGCGTTACTTTGCGGAGGTCCATATCAATGAGCTAAAATAATTTATTTGCTCACCCGTGACCTTATGATAGTTAAGTTTATGAAAAATATGCGTGTTCATGCCTTTCCTCTACCAGGAAAAAAAACATAGGTGGGTTCTTGGGGAGTTACAGTGACAAATTAAAAGGGTTGTTGTGGTTTGTTAGTCTAACATCTGAAAGCATGGTGTACGGTTGTGTTGTTCTGAAGATGAGCTCTGGTTGAATTTGAAACGCGTCAGTGTAGTGTGGTGGTGCTGATAGATGGCTTTGTCTGATTTGTGTGTGTTCTTACAGTGTGGAGGTGGAGGAACTACATGAACACGCATATTTTGCATAAACTTAACTATCATAAGGTCGCGGGTGAGCAAAGAAATTATTTTAGTTTGAAATTACATAATTTTAATATAATGTACCACGAACTTTACAAAGCAGCATATCTAAAAAGCAAACTGGGCAAATAGGATATCACAGAAACAACATTATCTGAAAAGCGAGATATAAGCAGGATATCTAAAAGATTAATTACAAATATAAGGAACAAATATATTTTAAGAGAAGACCATAAATTCCTTCAGGCGCTTCGCCGGCTGATGCTGCAGTACACTCGCTACGATTGGTCGCTTGCTGTAGGGTCATAGTTTTCCCCACTCTTCCTTGCTTTGCTTGTATACCTATAGAATACCTACTTGGCTGGGAATGCTACAGCCATTAATTCGTTCACATCAGATCCCTTCGTCGCCCTTTAGGACCCAAGGGAATATTATGGGTTCGTCTTAGTCTAGAATCGAACACAACACAAATTACCACTTAGATATTTGTATGTTTACTTATTTATTTTAAATTATTTTTATTTAAGAAAGAGAAAGTTGATCAAAGATTAGGGCGGTAATTATAGAACTGATAAAATTCGCAGAGATGTAGTTACATTCATTGTTAGTTACACATAATAATCGGAGCGATATTCGATTTTATACTGAACCACCATTATACCTTGTATAAAACATTGGAACAGTTTTTGACGGTATTTTTTAGCATTCGCGAACTAGTCAAAAACACCTACGAGCGGCCATGACCTTCAACAGTAAATTTCGAAAATTGGCAGCGGAATCTATCTGTAAGTTTTACTGATAGGTACGGCTAGCATCGCAAGGGTTATACCTAGTGTGGCCTGTAATATAAGCAAATAATTAAAACATAGATCATACTCCTCAAACTGAACAACATTAGTTCAGCGAATTTAGAAAATAATTAGTCTTGTAACTTTTATCACACTTTTAAGTGTATTCGAAGAAGCAATGTAAAGCAAAATGCTTGATGTTTCTAGCATGACAGGCGACGTCAGTTGGTTTCTGGAATGGCGTACATTGATGGCAGTATTTAATTTGTATGAAAAAAGGAAAATTCAAATACCCCATTATTTTTGACGAGGACGACCTATGTTTTAGTTTTTTGCTCGTATTACAGGCCACACCCGGTATTATTAGAACAACATCAGTCAATAAGAAGGCTTTTTAATTTGTCTTTAAATAATCGGATATTTCTTTCTAACCTCATTTCTTCCATTATTTACTAAAAAAAAAACCAAATTAATGTAATAATAACTTATAGATATTTTGATATAGCTTCAACCATATTTATCTCGTATTGTGCGATGGACTTAACAATAATTTGAGTTTCTTCCAGGTCGGTGCGAGCGCGTAATGGTAATTGGAAGGGTGTGGCCAGGAAAACACAGTTTATGTTGTGCCTACTGCCGCGCGTAGAGTAGGGAAGAACCTGCGTGAATAACAAATTTTGGGCGAAACGGGTACTACCCATTTTGAGGTCCTGTATGTTGTAATTTTGTAAAAAAGTATCTTTTTGTTTTTTAAGGAAGAAAGGGTAAACAGGAATAAATGTATAGTTTTTGGTGTTTTTTTTTCTTTTGTTTCTTTTTTTTAAAGATTTGTTGTAAATGATCTGACAGTTAACAAGTTATTTTTTTAATTGTAATATGGATACTCGTTTTGACCTGTAGATTCTTAAAAAAAAAGTAAACTGGTTTTAGTGGTTTACTCTGTTCTTTGTCTGTCAATCAGTTAGATACCTACGCACTTAGCATAAACTATAGAAGTCACATTTTAATGCAAAAAATAATGCTCACAGATCCGTTTACTTAATTATTGACCACGATCAAAGTTTTCGGTTGGGTTAGTTTGCGGTGAAGTGGTGCAATCTCTTCCGGCCCAACCGGAAAACTGTTCATTTTAAAAAATCGTTCATTTAATTTAGCCAAAAGTTCTGGTAATAAAAACAAATAATACCCCTGTTATCATTTAATATTAACATATTCTTAATGAATTTAATTTGCATAACTGCCTGTCCTCTCTACTCTATGCTCTATGGAGCAGTGCTCTACAATTATCATTCATTCGCAGTTAAATGTTCTATCAATCTGTCGCTGCGTCGTGTTTAGTCAAAATTACACGACAAGGGCGTGTCTTCAGTTTGCTGTCGCATTTAAATGTTATAACCATTATTTTAAGTAAACTTTGTAATAACTTTGCACACCCGCGATCTTATGATAGCTATGCTATAAGTGATGTGGACCTCCGCAAAGTAACGTCTGATTTAATAAGTTATTACCTATTTAAAGTGCTAAAATCCGGCCAAGAGCGAGTTGAACTTGCGCACTGAGGATTCAGTATCAATTTGTAGGTATCTATGAATATTCAGTGTTAGCAAAGTCTTTCGTCTAAGCAAAATGTACGCATTTTAGATGGTTACGAACATAAACATAAAAACATAAGATTTTCAGACTTCTTATTGGTTGTGTTATAAGAGATACCTTCGTGTCAAACTTCAAGGTTCTTAGGATAACCGGAAGTACCCTATAAGTTTTATTTTACAGCAATTTCTGAAAACACCCTTTTCAATGACGGTAGGTACTCGTGTCTTTTGATTGCGTCAATTTAAAAGATTCAATTTTTCACTGTTAACAACACCCTAGGAGTTACCCCTGACCTGAGTATCTAATTATTATTAATTTCAGCTTAATACTTGATAGTTATATAAGCCGTGGTGGCCCAGTGGTTTGACCTATCGCCTCTCAGCAGAGGCTCGTGGGTTCGAACCCCGGCTCGCACCTCTGAGTTTTTCGAAATTCATGTGCGGAATTACATTTGAAATTTACCACAAGCTTTGCGGTGAAGGAAAACATCGTGAGGAAACCTGCACAAACCTGCGAAGCGATTCAATGGTGCGTGCGAAGTTCCCAATCCGCACTGGGCCCGCGTGGGAACTATGGCCCAAGCCCTCTTGTTCTGAGAGGAGGCCCTGTGCCCAGCAGTGGGACGTATATGTATAGGCTGGGATGAATACTTGATAGTTGGAGATCCTGCTTAGGACATAGGTTAAATTTTATCTCAAAATACTATAGTTCCCGTGGACGCGATAAACAAATTCTTTACAAACTTGTCGAAAGTCACAGCTAGTTAATAATAGTATCGATGCTATCATAGTTTCGCTCATTACTAGGACGACTGATCGTAAATTTATCAGCACCCACTAATTCACCGTCCACTGCTGCGGTAAATCAATCGCGAGCGTTAATTGCTTTAGCAAGCGGCAGTGTAGCGTGAACACGAGCAATTACGGAATACCTGCATTCCAGGTTATAGTATAAATATTTTGAAGCTTTAGAACGCCCCCCAACGAGATATTGATGACCTGGTTAAAGCCGCGGGTTCACGGTGGACGCAGACCGCTTCGAATCGAAGCAGGTGGAGGTCTATAGTGGGAGGCATATGTCCAATAGTGGACGTCCTACGGCTGGTATACATGATGATGAAGATTTTCGAAGTAATTTAGAGATGTTCTGAAAATTTTGATTAGGGTTAAAAAAAATATAGCAAAAACTGAACCAAACAAAAAATCATTGAAATAATTTCCTACCTGCTTGAACTTGATGCCTCAGTAAATATGAGCCAGCAGCGGTTGAGATTTCGTGATTTAATCCCGATCCCGTAAGAATAATGGGATAAAAAGTAGCTTTTGTGTTACTCCAAAAGTCCAGCTACCGGTACACCAAATTTCATCCAAATCTGAACCGCGAAGCGTGAAGGAGCTACAAACATACACATACAAGCTTTTTTAACCCAACGACGCAAAAGGAGGGGTTTTATAAATTTGACCGCTATGCGTGTCTGTCTGTCAGCGGCACGTAGCTCTTAAACGGGTGGACCGATTTGAATGCGTTTTTTTTATTTGAAAGCAGGTTTTCTAGCAATGGTTTTAGATATGTTTTATTATAATGGGTTCAGCCCTTTTATGAGATATTGAACTTTGAAGTGACAGGGTTTTCCAGCTTTTTTCATTCATAATAATTAGTAGAATTATTATGAACGTATTGTATTTATATTCCAATGGTCTAGTTGCCTGTAACAAGCAAATAAATAAAAAAATAACCCCTAATTTGTATGAAGTGTCCATTGAAATGGCCACAGTTTGGGTTACAGTGGCGAGCACATCATGTTACAAGGACCATATCGTTAGCAAAGTTCACTGGATAATCGCGCTACTCACTAACGTGCTGCACTACGGGCCATATTAAATGGTTCATCGTCGTGTACAAGTTTATCAACGAAACATGCTTTAACTCAAACACTACAATGCATTTAAAGTGGTATGCTGCTAGAAATGTATTCGAAAAAAGTAATAAAAACGGTCAGGTGTCGGACACGCCTAAGATAGGGTTCCGTGGCCATTACGAAAAAATCAAGTTCTATTTTTCTAAGGATTTCGTATTGTGTACGGCATATTCCAAGTTTAGGTATATTTTGTTATACCTTAGGCTGCCATTTACTCTTAAACTACTACTAATTCTCAAGCAATCTTAGCCGTTATAATTTTCCGCTCGATTGTAATTAAAATTGGCACTTATAATATTTCGCATCAGATCTCTGAATAGAAAAATAGTCGTAGCAACCTGTCAATGATTTTAAAAGAGCTATCCAACGATACCCCCTATAGGGTTAGTCGTGAAAAAAATCACCCCCACTTTTCATCCATGGGGGGTACCCAAAACATTTTTTTATTCGTACCTCCTAAAGGCTGGAATAGCGTAAGGGCTTAGCGGAACGTTGCCGGAGCCGAATGCGATACACTCACCCCCTTATTCATAAACGACAATCAAACCTATTTTAGTTAAAATGCCGCTAAAATTCGTTTGTCCTTATCTGTCACTTCGACCTATGTATTTGTTAGAAAGGGACAAAGCATTTGTTAGTTAACATAGGCTTGTTAAGTTTTATGAATAAGGGGGTAAGCTCTTACGCTAGTAATAGCGCCTATCCCACAGCAGTCACACACAAATACGTGTCACTGGTATAGGAGTAATGAACTAAAAAGTCACAGAGGTTGTGTCACTGGGGCATAACGTGTTAAGATAGTTTATTTTGTTAGTGATAGTTTTTAAGTGTCCGACAGTGTACACGACAAGTAACGTTGAAGTGCGGCGAGCACAAGCGAGCGTAACTGCCCGGACTCGTATCTTCATGAGAACTTTGACGGCACTGAGTCCCAATTACTAGTACATACGCGTAGTTAAACAGAATCTATACTGTCTGGCAAAATAAAGGGTCTATACCTATGTTAAGTCACAGATAGTTCAGAAGTATCTAGTTGTTGGATTTATTGTTAATAACTAAAATATTTTAATTTTAATGTCATTGTTATATTATAAATTTGTCACAGAAAATATCATGCGACGAATTCGTTATTGGCGAAATTCACAATAATTTAATTTAAACAACTGTCCACTGAACAGTTATAATAAATTTGTTTTGTTGCTCCATTATTACACAAAAAAGTTCACAGACGCGTGTCTCAAGCGGATGGCACTCGCGCTCGCACTGGTCCCAACCGGTCCGAGATATCGTGTCTGTGAGCAGTGTCTATGTGTGCGTTGCTCGAGCTCACTTGTTTGGAGATTGAATTCTGAACTATCTTTGTTTTGTGGTTTCAAACAAGAAACCGTGGGTTCAAACTTAGGCGTACAGGCTCGCATTATGGTATAGGAACACATTTTGAGAGAACCTGTACAACCTGCGAAGCAAGTCGATGGTAAGATGGTATACACATAGATACGTCCAAACATGTCTGCTGTCATGATATTTGAAATTAAATAATCTACACATACTCTAAAAACAAAATTAATGTTTTTACAACATAACAATTTCAATTATAGACGTTTTCCAACCCGTGGTAAGCCGTGGTGGCCTAGTGGTTTGACCTATCGCCTCTCAAGCAGAGGGTCGTGGGTTCAAACCTCGGCTCGCACCTCTGAGTTTTTCGAAATTCATGTGCGGAATTACATTTGATATTTACCACGAGCTTTGCGGTGAAGGAAACATCGTGAGGAAACCTGCGCAAACCGCGTGGGAACTATGGCCCAAGCCCTCTTGTTCTGAGAGGAGGCCTGTGCCCAGCAGTGGGACGTATATAGGCTGGGATGATGACGTTTTCCAACCCGAGCGTTAGGGTACGCTTTCATTAAAAAGACATGCGGAATGGACCGTCCACATAATAACATTACAGGGGAGCAAATTATGGATTTCAACTAATGCGATTAGTTCATTTTGTACCTCTACACGTTAGCACTCCGTCTCATAAGAAGCACAGCCTTTTAGCATCGTGAAATTCTAGCTGATTGCGCATGTCTGAGGCACGCGCGGCAACTCGCACAATAAGCGAAACTACCTGCACTTATTATATGGAACTGCACACTGGCGGGAACAAACGCTAGCTAATATCATCGTCTTTGGCCATAATACCACAAACGGGACTTATAACGCTAAAACACACGGATAAATGTTCGGAGGACGATCGGACGTTGGTAGTGTTGTGTGTCGGTGTGATGGGGTGACAAATAAAAATGACCAAGTGCGGGTAGTTCGTGATACGAGTGCCGGCGCTATTTGTGATCAGTGCGGGTAGTTCGAAGGACACGCGCTGCTAGGCAGACTTGATACCCTACACTTCAGTCTACTTGTGACCACGGCTACTGTTGTAATGTGGTTGAAACGTCGAGGTAAATATTAGCCGTGTGTTTTAGCGTGATAAGTCCCGTTTGTGGTATTTTGACTATGAGTGAAAATCACGAATACTTAAAACATTATATCATCATCTTTATTTATTTTCATTGCACATTACATTTACATTTAGGGATAAGTCCGCCTTGGTACTTAGCACTTGTCTTTGTATACTTTTTGTATAAATTTCCTTATTGTACAATAAATAAGGTTTACTAATATTTCAGCGAAAATTATTTAAGATCCCTTTTAGGGATAAATTCGCCTTTGTACTCTTTTGTTTTGTTGTTTTTTATTTTTGTATTATTTTTGTGTCTTATGTACAATAAAGTATTTACAAACATTATTTAGCAAATTATTAGCTCCCACCCAAACTATTTTTCCTATCTTGGATGCCTCATTAATAGGGAAAAAAATTTGATACTGGTTTTTATTTTAAATAATTCGTACCTTCCCCCCTTTAACTCTCTCAAAATCTCCACAAAATCCTTTTATGTTCAAAAATTTGTTTTTGATTGTTCAGGTATCACACACGCGCGAGCGCCAAACAACAATTTTGCGGCCTAGCGTAAGAAATAGCTTTTTTTTCATACATTACAAGACATTTGACGAAACTTTTAAACCAACTCACTTAAATTAAACATAATGACCCGGATAACTCACGTCTTAAATCGAGTTTAGCTCGACATGTTTCGGGCTAATCCGTAGCCCTTCGTCTTCGGAGCAACGCGACTCAGCGGCTGCCGCAACACGCGCACTGCGCGCCGCCGCTCTGCTCGCGCGACTACCCGACGAAACTGACACCGGCACACAACTACCCGCGTTTCATCTCATTACAACTGTCAAATGTAGGGTAGCACACAACACTAACAACATCGCTCTGTAAAGGTACGTTCACACCACACCGTGTTTATTATTATTTATTACATTTCACAGCATAACAGTTAAACCAAAGCACTGTGAAATTCAGATACAATTTATAAAAAGAATACACAAAAAAAAAAAAAACAATAATCATAATAATAATAATAATAATAAAATACCAACTTAGTATTTCACAGAAGAAGGTCGTACATCCATCTTCTCGCAGAACCTCAAACATTCATCACACATTTCTAACCATCTACTTGCAAACAAATCACAGCTAGGGGTCAATTCGAGAAGCGAGTTTAACTGGTGCAAAGCTCGAACCAGAGGAGATTTTCTGCGAGACACTGTTCGTGCTGCCGGTGCCACTAATAAATGGCGACAGCGTGGCCGGAAAAGAAATTTAGTCGGTGAAGGAACATACAGACGCATCAACTGAGCCACTAATTCAGGACAATCAGAATCTCCACGCAAAATCCCACTGGCTATAGTAAGCAGTCTGCGATCTCGCCTCACCTCCAAGGAGTTGAAGCCTAAGACGCCCAGCAAGAATTTGGTAGGGTATAAGAAAGGGTAGTACCCATACATTTTTTTGTACAAAAAACGCAAGAATGCCTTTTGTACTCTCTCCAGAAGCAAAATATAAGTTTCTTCATATGGGCTCCAAACAACGCAGGCCGCCTCGAGCTTGCTTCTGACAAGAGCAGTGTAAAGAAGCCTTATGGATCTGGCATCAGCAAAGTCCCTAGTGTTCCGAATGACGAACCCCAGCCTCCTATAACAATTAAGAGCCAACACATTCATATGCTCATGGAAGTTAAGGTTCGCGTCCAAAATGACTCCCAGATCCCGAATAGTGTCCACCCGAGATATTAGTTCAGAATCTAGGAGATAATTATAATACAGGGGATTACGGGCCCTACTGAACGTTATGAGGGCACATTTTGCAACATTAAAAAGAAGTCTATTATTATGACTCCACTGGTACACTCGATCAATGTCATCTTGCAGCGACTTACAATCCGAAATATCCTGCACACCGTAAATCAGCTTCAAGTCATCGGCATAAAGCAAGCACCTAGCGCACTTGGGAACTGAAGCCAGATCATTGACCATAACTCCAAAGAGCAACGGGCCTAATATTGAGCCCTGGCTGACTCCAGATCGAGTATGGTAAGGCTTTGAAACAAAGCATCCGCACTGCACGTACTGCTGCCTGTCACGCAGATAGCTAGCAAAGAACCTGAGCAGTTTCGGTGAAAACCCAACACTGCACAATTTGCTCAGGAGAACATCGTTATCTACGCGATCAAATGCTTTTTTGAAATCGAAGTACAGCACGTCTACTTGAATTCCATTATCCAAATGTTCTGAAATGGAATCAACCAGGGTTAAAAGGTTAGTCTCTACGGAACGTCCAGCCCTAAAGCCATGCTGAGAATCGCAGAGAAACGGCTTTAATTGTGGTGCTACAATTCTATTTATGATGGACTCGAACAATTTGGCTATCGAAGACAAAATTGCAATTGGACGGTGATCTTCAACTTTGGCCGAATTACTAGATTTGGGAATAGGCCTCACTCGGGTAGTCTTCCATAGGTCAGGATACTCGCCGTTATCCAGAGCTAAGTTGAAAATATGCAGAAGTGGCGGTATTAGCCACTCTTTGCATCCCTTCAAAACAAACGGCGGAAAGTTATCGGGACCAGGGGAACTTCGAGGTCTCAGTCGATTTATACCAGTTTCTATATCTAGGGCTGTTATATTCTTAATATGGACATAGTTTGCGTTACAAGTGGGGTCTTCGCGAATGATCATTGTATCGTCTAGGAGTGGACTATTGGACAAAAATACCGATGAGAAGAAATCAGCGAATGCCTGAGCCATCTCACCACCCTCGTATTCCCTCCCTTTGTATGTAACGCGAGACTCGAAACCACCTTTCGACTTTAAGCTGTCCACATGCTGCCAGAAAGCGCGAGGATTGCACGTAAGTTTATTTTGGATATCAACAATAAAGCGGTCATAGGCAAGAGATATTCGCACTTTAAGCTCTGTCCTCAATCTGGCAAAGGTAGCGTACACAGCATGGTCTCCAGATCGTTTCCAGTCTCGATGAACTTTAGCTTTCCGCGAAATATCTTTTATTATGTCTGACGTAAACCAGACAGGATAACGTCTGCTTGGAGAATTAAGCCTTGTTTTCCTGGGTATGCAATCGTCAAAAATGCCATAGGTTACCTCGTAAAATTTCTCCATAGCAGTGTTTACATCCCCGGGACTCAAGGACTTCCCTCCATGACACTTCCGAAAATAATTGGTACAGAAGCTCATAGTTACCTTTGCTAAAGTTCCAGTCCCGTTTTGAGTCAACATTACTAGGATCTAGAAAAACAGGGTAGTGTTGGTTGTCCGTGAGAGGAACAGAAATCCCAAGCGGAGGATGATACGGATCCCGATGAGGCACTATAATCCATCGTCCCCTGTGTCACTGACCCTTGCACCGCAGGCTCGCTCTCGCACCAGCACCACATCCAACACACCTCCAAACGCATTCAAAACCTCATTCTTCTCTATCATATTACAAACAGTAGTAAAATAACAAAAGTAACTTAAAATACTAGTTGAAGAGTACTTAGGGTTCATATTTAAGTCACCAATAATTAACACAACACCATTAAGAGAATCAATAAAGGACTCAACCCTATGGAAGAAGCGCATATAAACATCGTCTGCAGTATTAGGTGGAATATATACTACACACACATGACATACAGTTCCCCGCACCACAAGAGATACCCATAGGTCTTCACCATCGGTCGTTTCCAACTCGGGTCTGCGACGCAGTACGATACCCGGACGCGCGGCCAATAGCACACCTCCTCCTTGTCGCCCAGTGGCGCGATCTCGGCGCAGCACACTCCAATTGCTCCCCACAAGTTCAGAATCTTCTACTGATAACGAGAGCCAAGTCTCAGTAACACAAATGAGATCGCTCTCAAGAGCAAGAACCGTCTGTTTGAAGGTTTTTAATTTGGTGT
>NC_133485.1:30484-49348 GCF_025370935.1 Choristoneura fumiferana
GACATATTTCGCCTTTTCTGTATCTACCAGTAAATACCTAACCGATGCCATGACTATTATTTCAGTATCAGATGGGTTAAATGTTAAATGACGCCCCTTTTTTTCGCACCAGAAGTGACTATTTTTTGGTACTTTCGGCAAGTTCCGCCGCGCGCAGAGTTTATCAAATTCGGACTCGGCATCAGGTTTTATGGGAAACCATTGTGCGTTTCATCGCGGTATCAAGAAGGTACGAAATTATGCAGTCCGCTCTCCGTCTATAATAGACTAGTCAGTAAAAAAATAATTTCGGATTAATTCTTACAGTCTCGATTTCTTTTTGTAAACAATATTTTGATGGTTTTAGACACCCTTATAAAAATGTTGGCTCACCCCTCCAGAAGAATTATGAAATAGGGGAGAAATAAACTTCACGGGTTGCTCGAACACAAAAAACCTACAGTAGGGATTAGTGTACACTTTCAATTATTAAGAGATCACTATCCTCTAAATAAACTTTCTCCAGTTTTTTATAAGAGTTTCCAGTCATAAAATAAATTTTTGGCGTATTTGTAAAAAAAAACTACTTACAAAATCATACAAATAGTGAAAACTTGGGAATACAAAAACAAAGTAGTTAGAATGTATCTGTAAGTTTTCACCAAGGTACCTACCTGCTGAGCTGGCAACGTTGCATTTTTGTTAGTTTTTTTCTCGTCATTCCATAAAAATTTAATGAAAATTAATAATGTTATCCAATAATTATTCGTGATAGGCTTTATATTCCTTAAAAACGAATGAATGTTTATGACCGGTTTATAAGAAAATAAAATTCTATAGCGGATAATTATTAGAGTATACACGTTAACGTATAGGTATATTAAGAAGTGTCCTATCAGACAACATTATTAATTTTCATTTAATTTTATGAAAGAATCGAGAAAAACTAGCAAAAATGCAACGTTGCCAGCTCAGCTCAGCAGGAATAAACACTTGTTTAATTGACCAAGCAATGTATTGCGAAATCCGTCGACGGGCGATTTCATTTAGTTAGACTAAGTATTGGATGACGTACATTGAAAATACCAATTAATTTGTTTGGAACTCAGGTTTGGAATAAACATAATGATAAAATTACTTAATTTTTGAAAGTTGCAGAACTAAAGTAGTTCCATTTGAGTAGCAGAACCTGTGTTTTATTTTTCGCTCCTGTTACAGGGCCCTCCTGGTTTGTCTTAGGAATTGTAAAATCGGAGTTTTGAAAATCGAAATTAGCAAATTCGGAATAAAATATGTCGGAATATTTGAGTGTTCCCTCTGGAAGTCCGGCCAGGATCGTCTTCACAGGACGGAACTCTTCAACGGTTAATGGCATCGACTTGAAATCTGGTACATACCTATGCAAATGTAGTTTAGGTGACAATTATACAATTAAAAGTACAGTCAGCAATAAAAAGCTTGTATTAAAAATGAAATTTTTACTAACAACTTAATATTTTATTTATTTTCTGTGAACCAACAGCTAAGTAGGTACCTAGGTATAACTTACAGAATAAACTTATAACAAAAACCGGCCAAGAGTGTCTCGGACACGCCCAAAATAGGATTCCGTAGCCATTACGAAAAAAATAAGTAATAGTTTTCTAAGGATTTCGTATTTTAAACGGAATCTTCCAAGTTTAGGTATATTTTATACCTTAGGCTGCTATTTACTCATAAACTACTAATAATTCTCAAACAAACTTGGCCGTTATAGTTTTCCTTGAAAGTTTGATATACTTACTACCATCCTGAATTTTTTCAAATTTTTCCATCAACCGGTTTAGATTTTAGAGGAGGGGACGCTCGATTTTAATGAAAATTTGCTCTTTAAAGTTGAATATTTCGCAAACAAATCATTGAATCGAAAAATCGTCTTAGCAAACCCCTAACGGTTTTAAAGGCCTATCCAACGATACCCCACACTATAGGGTAGGATGAGAAAAAAAAAATCACCCCCACTTTACGTCTATGGGAGGTACCCTAAAATAAATATTTTTTGAATTTTTAATTGTACCATTTTGTCGGCATAGTTTACCTACGCGGTACTTTTTGCCCCTGGTTACCAAAGTAGGTAGTCGTCAAGACGAATCAAATGAGACCAAAATCGATGCGGTCGTGTCGTTTTATTACAGAGTTCCTATGGCCACCATCTAACTTCATCATCAGATCAGCTCTACGTCATAACTAAGCTGTCATTACACGAATGTTCTTGTTTGCGTGACTTGCAACTGGTGGCACCACCTATAGGTGGTGGTGGTACATTTTGCTTCTTTGCGCCAAAACTGTGACTGTGACATCTGGTAACAGCGCAACTTTGGAGATAGCACAGTTTTGCCGCTAAAGTGCGGTTTGTGCTAATTACTTTACAAATAAAAGGCTGGTGTTAACAAATACAAGTATAATATATTACTAATAAATACATGCGTATCAAATGAGCATACTCGTAACACATAGTAGCAAAAGCAGTTTCGAAACAAACAGAGGCGGCGGCGCGGCGGCGGCCAGCGGGCTGGCGGGCGCGGCGGGCGGCGCGCGGCGCTCGGCCGGCGTGGGCGGGGCGCGGCGCCGGCGGGGCCGGGCGGGCGCGGGGCCGGGGGCGGGCGGCGGCGTGCGCGTGGGCTCCTCGCCCGCGCCCGCGCCCGCGCCGCGCTGTAGTCCGCAGCGTTGTCTCCGTACTCGCCCGCCTGCGGCCGCGAGCACAGCAGCGGTCAGCACGCGGCTCGCCCCGCACGAGCGACACACGACGGCGGTAAGGAAGCGCCCTACCTTGGTCAGGCGTACCTTGAAGTCGGCGCGGTTGGGCTCGAAGTCGAAGGCCACGCGCGGCGCGGGCCCCTCGGGCGGCGGGTCCGGCGCCGCCGTCGCGGCCGCGGGCGCCGCGCTGTGCGTGGGCCGGCCCGCTCCGTGTCCGGCGCGCCGACGGGGGTAGCGCGTGCGCCGCCCCGAGTACATGGGCCGAGTTCTCGATCGCGCTGAAGCATGCGACAAAAGTTATTCATCCGAAAACTTACGTACTTAGGAATGTTATGAATGTTTTTGGCGCGCGTATGAAATGTTCGCTATGCTCGTCACGAATCTGCGCGAGCAGAGAAAAGTAGCGTTCGAGGAGCTCGGCGAGGAGGAAGGAGAAACCCCATCCTTCACCGAGCGGCTCGGGCGGGAATACAAATGTTACGTTCTATGCATATTTCTCTATCGAAGAGTTTGTTATAAATGCGGGTGTTACGTCTAGTGACGATGGTGGTATCCTCCGGCAGGGGCTCGGGAGTGTCGGGCGCTGCGGGGGCGCGGGTCGGCGGGGGCGTCGGGGGGAGGGCGGCGGCGCGGGCGGCGCCGTCTGCTCGGCCTCCGCGTCCTCCAGCAGCCGCCGCTCCGTGCACAGCGCCGCGCAGCTGCCGCTGCACGCACACACAAACACGAGGACGGTCAGTAAGGAGCGAGCGGGGCGGGAGCGGGAGCGGGAGCGGGAGCGGAGCGGCGGACGAGCCTCACCGTCCGCAGGCGCGCAGCGTGTGCGCGCAGTGCACGAAGCCGCGCCAGCGCGCCACGCCCTGCGCCGCGTGCACGTCGCCGCAGCCCGCGGCCGCCCGTCGCCGCGCCGCCCCGCTCGCCGACCGGCTCAGCACGCCGCACAGCTTGCCCGCGCACACGACGCCGGCGCCCCAGTCGCTCTGAAACAGGGCGCGCATGAGGCGGGAGCGGGTGAGGGGAGGCGGGAGGCGCGAGGGCGGCGGCACTCACCGGGCAGAGGTCCGGGCCGGTGAGGCACAGCACCCTGTCGGCGACGGCGCTCCAGTGCGGCGCGCGCGCGGCGCAGACGGCGGGCGGCGCGGGCGAGGGCAGCGCCACGCGCAGGGCGGCGCGCTGGGGCGGCGCGGGCGGCGTGCGCACCACGTGGCAGGCGCGGCGGCGCCGGCGGGCGGCGCGCACTCGTCGTCGGCGGCCGCCATGAGGATGGGCTGCGCGCGCGCCGCCGCGCCGAACGGCGCCTCCAGCTCCAGCAGCGCCAGGTCCAGCGCCGCGCCCAGCCACGGGCCCTCCTCGCGCCACAGCGCCTCGCTGCCGCTGTCCTGACTCACGACAACCATTACATGCATAGCCATTGACGACCACCGACACCATCGAGCGCATACAATTTATTGTATAATTAATTCTATTTCAAAATGGATCCACGAATCAAAATCTTTTATCTGGATTTCGGCAATGCCACTATACTGAGATGCCATTATTTTCATAAACACAAAAACGAACAAAGACTGTATTTTTTCGTAGTTATTTTTTATGGCAATATGTAGTTTTGCCGAGCGATCGACACCCTTGGGATCGTAGGACGTGATTTAAATAATTACTCTACTCTACTAATCTACATACAAAATCAATATAAGCTTTTTCCACATATTTTGAGTGCAGAAAGGGCAATCGTTCGGAGGAAGACAACGAAGTTTTATTTATTTATTTTTAATTAGAAACAAACGGTCTTACACAATAATTTTGCATTTTAGCTAAAGCTAGGAATAACGAGAAATAAGGAATTCAGTTAAGTTATTTAGTAATCAAAAATCCAGATCGGCAACATGATTGATAATATTTCGCCAAACCGACAACGGAATAATAAACTGACTTGCATCTCCATATCGGTGGCGAAGGCGACGCGCGCGACGCGGCGCGCGGCGTCAGCGGTGGGCGTGGCGCCGCCGAGCGCGCCCACAGCTCCTGCGCCGGCCGCGCCTCCCGCCCGCGCGCGCACGTGGCCGAGCTCAGCGCCGTGCGCAGCGACACCAGCGCGCCGCCGCAGCGCCAGCCGCCCGCGTGCTCCACCACCACCTGCGCACAGCCAGCCCGCGTCACGCTCCGCGCGCACCCCGCGGCCGCCCCGCCCCCCGCCCCCGGCCCCGCCCCGCCCCGGCCCGCGCGCGCACGTGGCCGAGCTCAGCGCCGTGCGCAGCGACACCACAGCGCCCGCCGCAGCGCCAGCCGCCCGCGTGCTCCACCACCACCTGCGCACAGCCAGCCCGCGTCACGCTCCGCCGCACCCCGCGGCCGCCCCCCCCCCCCGCCCCCGCCCCGGCCCCGCCCCCGCCGCGCGGCACGTGCCGAGCCAGCGCCGTGCGCAGCGACACCAGCGCGCCGCCGCAGCGCCAGCCGCCCGCGTGCTCCACACCACCTGCGCACAGCCAGCCCGCGTCACGCTCCGCCGCACCCGCGGCCGCCCCCCGCCCCCCGCCCCCGCGCCCCGGCCCCCCCCCGCCCGCGCGCACGTGCCGAGCTCAGCGCAGTGCGCAGCGACACCAGCGCGCCGCCGCAGCGCCAGCGCCCGCGTGCTCCACCACCACCTGCGCACAGCCAGCCCGCGTCACGCTCCGCCGCACCCCGCGGCCGCCCCCGCCCCCCCCCCGGCCCCGGCCCCGCCCCCGCCCGCGCGCGCACGTGGCCGAGCTCAGCGCCGTGCGCAGCGACACCAGCGCGCCGCCGCAGCGCCAGCCGCCCGCGCGTCCTCCACCACCACCTGCGCACAGCCAGCCCGCGTCACGCTCCGCGCACCCCCGGCCGCCCCCGCCCCCCGCCCCCGGCCCGGCCCCGCCCCCGCCCGCGCGCGCACGTGGCGAGCTCAGCGCCGTGCGCAGCGACACCAGCGCGCCGCCGCAGCGCCAGCCGCCCGCGTGCTCCACCACCACCTGCGCACAGCCAGCCCGCGTCACGCTCCGCCGCACCCCGCGGCTGCCCCCCCCGCCCCCGCCCCGGCCCCGGCCCCGCCCCCGCCGCGCGCGCACGTGGCCGAGCTCAGCGCCGTGCGCAGCGACACCAGCGCGCGCCGCAGCGCCAGCGCCCGCGTGCTCCACCACCACCTGCGCACAGCCAGCCCGCGTCACGCTCCGCCGCACCCCGCGGCCCCCCGCCCCCCGCCCCCCGGCCCCGCCCCGCTCACCGCGAACGGCGCCTCGTCCACCTCGTCCTCGAGCTCGCTCTCCAGCTCGCCCTCGCCCGCTCCGCTCGCCGCGCCCCCCGCTCCGTCGTCATCTGTCGTGAAGGGAGACGCGGGATTAGCGATGAGTTATTGGAATCGGACCGGACGAGTCATAGGGCGGGCGGCGCTCACCGCGCGGCGCGCCGGCGGCGCCGGCCACCAGCAGCAGCAGCGCCAGCAGCGCGCGCGGCGCCAGCCTGTCGCTCGCGCGGCACGCGCGCCACACGCCACTCGCCACACGCCACACGCCACACGCCACGCGCCACGCGCCACACACGCTCGCCACACGCTTCAGACCGCGACCGCGTGATGCTGCTCGACGTGCGATCCGCGACACTTGCTGCACATTTTCTGCGTTCAGTGTTACTATTTGATTCTCGTCAAAATGACACCCGACGGGTGTCAGCTGTCTTCTTTTTATTCTTTAATTTGTGATTTAAAGAAATGCGTTTAGAAAAACTATTTAAAAACTCTTTGTCTGCCGATCAGGTGTAACCGATAAAACAAGGCTCCGATGTACAAGGCAAGTCCAAAAACTTTTATACAATGAAAGTTACATAATTGGTATCCTTCTTCTTCTCTTTTAAAATATGGCTTTTCTGTCCTAATTAATAGGACAATTTCGCCAGTGTCAAAGTTAACTCTCTGAGAGGGACGTTGTAGGTACGGTGGTTGTAGTTTTTGCAACTTGATAGTAAAATTCCAGAAACCACGTGGAGACAATTTGCGCATTAAAAAATGTCAGACACGAGAGCAATATAGAATTTTGTGATCACTGTTTCTTTCTTTAAAAGAAAGACATTTTTTAAACACTGTTCACTGTTAAGGTTAATCGCCACATAAAACACTATCAAAGTTATACTTCAACTAGCCAAAGAAACAGAAATAGCAAAATTAGATATTGTCTACATCCGCCATGTTCGAATGCTACAAATCGAATCAATTGGTATCCTGCAAATGATGCAAAATATTGTAGTCATGTTTATGTCATTAAATGTAGATTCGGTAACTGCTACGAAAATATAAATCTGCGAAAATCAACTTGACGGTCCTGTATGAATTGTGACCGCAACGCACAAGCCGAGCGAGCGAAGCGAGCATCTCGGAAGTGCCAGAACCGATATGGCAGCGTTTCATGATATGCCTAGGAATTTCATGATCTGCCTAAACTGGCCAAATCATGAAATGATGGCGTTTCATGATATGACTAGGAATTTCATGATCTGGCGGAATTTACGATCGGCCGCCGACATATATGCATCGTTAAGAACCTATGCATCAAGCTGAGCTCACCGCGCCGCGTCGTAACGGGCCGTGACCAGCGCAAAGCGGGACTGGGACAAAATTAAGCGTCGTCATGGTCACTGTGATGAATATGCTCCTGCACAGCGTTGACTCGATGGTGGCCACGTAAATGGTTCTTACAACCTCGGGATGAAGTCCCCAGCTTACCCTTGCCGCCCTCGCCAGCTGCTTATATATCCCCGTAGCTTTCCGACAAACATTACTAATGTGACTATTGAATGTTAGTTTCCTGTCGATGGTCACCCCTAGTAGTTTTATTTCTTCTGCAAAACAAACCTCTATCCCCCCCCATGACTAGGCGCGGGGTGTCATACTTAAGTTTGTTAGTTATAAGCAATGCATTGGTTTTTTGGGGAGCAAACTTAAGCTTGCTTTTGACTCCCACGCCCAGACACGTTGAGAGCGTGGTTTGCCTGCCTTTCAATCTCTTGAGACGTACTACCATCGAACGCCAAAACCACGTCGTCAGCGAAAGCCTGGCAATAACAACCCCCGTCTTCCAGATCCTTCAGGAGAGGGTCCAACAGTAAGTTCCATAGGATCGGGCCTCCTATGGAACCCTGCACACAGCCTTTCCCTGTGGATCTAGTGTGTTGTTCGCCCGCATACCTAACCACGACCTCCCTGTCACTGAGATAGCTGTCGATGACCCTCCTCAAGTTCAGTGGACAATTTTCCTCCGCCAGCCGGACTCTGATAGCTGGCCACCATGCACTATCAAAGGCTCCCTCTATATCCAATGAAATTAAAGTAACTATTTTCTTTTCATCTAACTTATTGCGGATGTACTGCATAAGGTTATAGAGGGAGTCTTCAGTGCTACGCTGTGGCATGAATCCATACTGCCGGGGGCTCATCCTAGGTAATAAGTGAAACTTGAGGCGAGTCACCAGCAGCTTCTCGTAAGTTTTGCCCAAAATCGACAAGAGGCCAATAGGTCTGTGAGATTTTGGGACTGTGTAGTCGCTCTTGCCAGGCTTTCGGAGGACTATAACTACCGCTCTTTTCCAAGCTACAGGGAAATATTCGCATTCTAGGCACTTGTTGAAAAGCAGCAACAGGAGCTCCGGATGGGCTTTCACTACACGAAGGCAAATGTCCGCAGTGAAGCCGTCCTCACCCGGGGCCTTTTTCGGGCTGAAAGATTCGATCGCCGTCATGAGCTCCTCCATGGTGAACGGCGGGTCCCAAGCACCAACTTGACCCCGGAGTTAACCGTTTCGGCTCTCAATCGGGTATCACGATGCTGCTGATTGTCGCTGACTTTAAGATCCTCCGGGTAAAACGTCTCAGCCAGTAGTCTGACGGATCCCTTAGCGTCCAGGGTCTCTCCATCCTTAACTAAAGGTAGATCCTCACACCTTCGCGTCGTTCGGCCTATGACTCGATAAATGCCATCCCAGACACTCTCCCCGTCCTGCTTCCCGCAGAACTCCCTCCAGCTGTCTATCTGCGCTTTAGCTGTCTCTGACTCGTACTTCGCCTTCATTTCCAGGTACTCATTAATGACTTTGGACCTTCGAATTGGGGCCGCCCATCGGACCCTGCGCCTCCTACGAGTGACTTCTCGCTTCATCTCCTCGAGTTCTTCGGACCACCACGGTACAGTAAGTGTTTCTTTAGATTTTTTGATTGGCATTGAGTGTGTGCATGCTTGTGTTATGGCCTCTGTTAGTTTTTGTGTAACTGTTTCTAATCGTGTTGTGTCGTGTATCTGTTCTATGTCTGTGAGTGTGATTCTATTTTCGGCGAGTAATTGGTTGAGTTTCTCATGAAACTCATCCCAATTAGCCTTTTTTGTATTGTATTTTCGTGTAGTTCTGTGTATGGATGTGCCTTTAGATCTTTGTAAGTTGATGTTGAATACTATACCGTTATGGTCCGAGCTCGTGAGATTTTCCTCCACTCTCCAATCATCTATAAGACCCAGAATGTCCGAGGAGCAGGCCGTGAGGTCAACAAAGCTTTGGTACCTTTTTCCCCCTCTGATGGTATCGAAGGTGGGCACGTTCCCTCGGTTAAGTATGGTCAGCTTCAACTCATCCAAACAGCCGGCGAGCTCTTCCCCCCTATAGTCAGTCACTGGACTACCCCACCACATGCTTTTGGCGTTTACGTCTCCTCCAACTATCCACCCCGATGAACCGATTTGCTGGTCTATGTGGGCTAGGCGATCCAGGTCCTCGCCTATGGGGTGGTCATGTCGGGGACACTCGAAGTAAGCCGAGACTAGAGTAATCCTCCAGGCACCAGTCTGGATCCTTACCACGACGATGTTATTTGTGGTAAGGTGGGGTACTGTATCACGTCTAGCTCCTGATCAAAAACCGCTATTGCAGCCTTTACAGTCCCCCCGCCCACGTTGGTATTCTGAAAAATCCTCACGCCCCTGCGACCCCTCATCTCCCCGATCGACCCCACATACGGCTCCTGGATTAGGGCGACTGCAATTTTCCGCCTATCTGCCTCGATCATCAGCTCATCGGTCGCCAGTCTAGACCGCCGGAGGTTCGCTTGCGCCATTTTGTAAGCCTTGTTTACCACCTGGCTGCCCTTAGCAGTAAGCCACGGTTGCCCTCGCAATCTCATCCCACCTTCTCCTCGTAGGGCAATCGTGGCTAAATGCATTGTGCGCCGCGTGCACCAATCCGCCCCTTGTGCAGTTCTTGCAGCTTGGGGTATATCAGCTAAATGGTCAGCACACTCGCCTCTTAGGTGTGGGCCACCGCAATGACTGCATAAGTCCACAGGCTCAGTGCAGTATTTTTACCGTGGCCAAAACCCAAGCAGCGAGTGCACTGCATGAGCGGGGTCTGGTCCTCGACCCGAACACGCTGAAGGTCAATGTGCGCAAAACCCTTGTCCAGCATCCTACGCCAGATAATCGGTGAGACGCTTACCACTACATGGTTGGTGTGGGGATTCCGAGTTCTCCTCCTGTATCGAATCTTAATCCTATCGTTCTCAGCGTCGAGGTCTCCAAAAACACTCCGATTCTGGTTTCTCAGGGCTTTCATAATGTCCTCGTCAGTGTTGACTGCGAGCACACCCCTGAGAACCAGCAACGGGTCCTTGTTTTCGACCTCCTCAACGCTAAGATCGACTCCATCCCTCTTCAGCCTTTCCTTTATCCGGTCCCTATCTTCTCTCGTTTTCAATCCGATTATGACCTTTCTGTCCCTTGCCTTCCTTACCCTCTCCACCTTTATCCACCCCTCTTTGGCGTCCACTGCCTCTCGAATCTTATTGAGGACCTGCTCTCCGGTCTCCGTCTCGTCTGTCGAGGTAACACAGACAGAGTGCAGGGTTCCTCGCCCCTGAGACGTTTTTCGGAGTGGCTTGCAGTGACCTCGGCATACGTAGGCGTAGGCGCATTTTTCAACGCCTCTTGGTGCTGCTCCATTTGCGCTTTCAGCTCTATCATCTTTTGAGAGTTTTCAGCAATTAATTTGGCGTGGTCCTCCAGAGCTTTTGTCAGATGGTCCTGGTCGATGAGTGGTCGTTGGGGTGTGTTGGTAGCGGGTTCCTCTTGGTCGACATTTTTCGTGGCTATCTTGTCTGCTTTTGTCTTAAGCTTGCCTACCTCGGCCTCAGCTTCCTTGACCAACTCATAGAGTCGGTCAAGGGAGCTGATAAAAACCAATTTTATTTCCGTTTTTAGATTTTTTGAGTTTTCGAGGTTCAGTTTTGCCTTATGGAGGCAGGCTCGCGCTTCCGACGTTCTACTGGTGAATTTCCTTTTTGGCGATGTCATAGTTGGCGTTTTTACAAACGTCTTGTTTGCTATTGATGGTCCGCTGTCTTGTTGTTTAGCGAGGTTTTTTGGCTTTGCAGGACCCGCCTGCTTCGTTATTGGTGGCAAAGTGGGTGTGGCGTCGGCATTTGCCGCTTCCCACTCGCCTATGCTTCGCCTCACGTTGTTGTCAACTGTTGGCTCGTTTGGTGACCTCTGGTTATCAGTCGGACGTTTGGCCGGGGTCCTCATTCCTAACATGTTTGGCAGACAGGTGTTTCCTCGTATAAAGGAAGAATGTCAAATATCCACAAGTTGCAGACTTGTATAAGTTGTAAAGATTCTACAACTTGTGTATTGCGAAAAGTGGAAGTAAAATCAACAGTATAATAAATAGTTTTTGTCAGTTTAATACGCTGTACGGAGTACAGTAAGTAAAGTAAAAGAGGTAAAAATATAAATTACAGAAAATTTTTAAAAAGGAAATTCGAGCTCTATGTAGAGCCAAGTTTAATACAAATTACTGCACTATGGAGTACAGGTCTTAAATCTGCTTAAAACTAACATAAGTAAAATAAAAGTGGCAAACACCGGCTACTAAACAATATAAATTAGCAGTGTACACTGCTAGTCTTAGAACTAACTTAAATCTGCACACGAATGAAAATAACAAAAAACTTAAATTAAAGTACAAGCGGCTCTAGGTAGAGCTACAAAACCCCACCCAAAGGATAGCTCTCTTTGAGCCGCGTTCAGGGACACCAAGCACGCCCCGCTAGCTCCAAGGGATCCGGAGACACGACCGGTTTCCGCTTTCGGTATCGGATCCAAGATGGCCGCCGAAATCAGATACCAGGCCGTATCTCAGGAACCAGTGGTCAGATCGAGACGCGGTTTTCCCCCCTGAAAAGGGCTCGCTGAGACGCACCGTTGGAGACCGGTTTCAGGAAAATCGGAGACCTGAAAATTTTTCAGGCTGAAAAGTCCAGGATTTTCCTGAAAGCAATCTCGTTGGGTAGACCTTCGACCGGGCTTCTGCACAAAGAAAACCCCCGGTCGCTACGACTTCCCGTTTCGGAGATATCGGAGTTTGAAATTACCCAAGATGGCCGCCGGAACTGTCAAAGTCCAACTTTGACCGGCTATAACTCCGCTCCCGGTGGTCGTAGAACCGTGGGACCTTCTCTGTCCGGCTTCGCTCTCTCTCCTCTCTCCTCCGGGACCACTTCCGGGAATCAAAATTTTCAGGCGCTGAAACGGCCTGAAACCTAGAGGGGCGGGTAGATGCTGAGCCCCGGGGTCCACCGAAGAAAACCGCAGGTCGCTAGGACTCCTAGTTCAGGAGCTATGACGGCTGGAAGAGAAACAAAATGGCCGCCGAGCTGTCAAACTCCAACTTTAGGCGCTGATAACTCCTGAACCAGAAGTCGCAGAGTTGCCGGGACTTCTCCAGGGGTGCTCCCTTGACCTCCTCTTGCTCCCTAAAGGGGTCCCGGGACAAAAAATTTCTGTGCGTCAAAAATGAAAAATTTTGATGAGGATGGATAGGGGCCGAAAAGTAAGTATCAGGGACACCTTTCTCGGAATTTTCCGACGAGGGGTTCGAGAGATAATCGAAAAATAAAACCTGGTATCAAAAAACAAAATGGCCGAAAAAGTTCAACTTCTTTGTTTTTGATTCTTTCTGACCCCGGCTGCCGCTTCGGTCGGGTAATATGACCACTCTAAAGACAACCCCGTGGTCAGAAACAATTAAAAACAATTAATTTAGGAAATATAAAGAAAAATTGAAAAAATTAAATAACTCCCGAACCGGTGGGCGAAAAATTCCGAAAAAATACACGAAAAATACAGAAAGAAGAGCCGCACAGAACACAATGCACAGAAAAAATTTAGTCATATGAAAATGTAAAATTTCTTGAAAAAACAAAAAATTTGGTTTTTCAAAAAATTTTTTAAGTCCTAGAGCCTTTAAAATTTTTCTAAGTTAAAAATTTGATAGAACTAACTAGCGCGCAACTTTAAGCAGTTTCAAAAACCGCGCGTCTCACTTTGGTAAAAAGTAATTAACTGTCAAAGTTCGAACACAGAATTATTTTTAAAAAAGAAATTATAAGACATAAAAATCAGCGACTTGCGGTTCCGAGCTGCTGCTGATGCGGCGCACGAGGTCTCCAAATTTCAGCTCTCTCTGATGGCCGGAAACGAAACCACGCCAACACGTGGTTTTTGTTTTTTTGACTGTGGCGTCTCAGCGTGACGTCACAGGAAGCCGAGCGATGCGTCAAAAGACGGGGCTTGTCAGGGCGCAGTGCGCGGCACTTCGCTCGTAAAAATCCAATCAGCCAAACTCGAGTAATCACGAGTTTTATGGTCCAAACTTCGTTTTAACCTCAAAAACGTCACTATTTCGCACTTTTTATGTGTCACTGTCACTTATCACGTGTGATTTCACTGTGCGCGTATGCGCCGTGCAATTACGCAACTTTTGATGTATTGCGCGTGTCTCTACGGCTAATATGGCCACTTTTAGCAATTTTTAAGTGCGGAGCGCTCTGATTTCGCTGTTTCTCGGTCTGTGGGTGGCAGACGACTGTGGTTAGGTTAGGTTAGGTTAGGTTAGGTTAGGTTAGGTTAGGTTAGGTTTTTTTTTTTTTTTTTTTTTTTTTTTTACCTGACTACCTCCAACATGATCGGAGCCTATGTTTACAATGCCGTTTCACTCCAGTTCTATCACTTATCCTTCTCGCACTTTCATGCTGCATTCCTTTTCTTTCTATCTTTCTTCCTCATTCTTACTATCATTATTAGCTATTCTATCTATCTAATTTTTACTTAACTTATTGTTATATTTCATCTTACATTCCTTTCCTTCCTCTTTTACATACTATCGTATCTCTCTAGCTGTCCTCTGTTACCATGCTTTACTATTTTCTTGCTCTTTCAACAAAGGAGGGGAGAGGGTCCCCGGTGTTCTTTATTTATAATTCCAACAATTCTACATTCTTACAATTTAACTTAACTATCATATCTATAATGTATTACAGTTTTTAGGGTGTCAACATTTGTAAACACTTTTTCGGACACATTTTTGTTTGGTACTTATTTTACTTGCTTACAATTTTCTTACTTACTCTTACATTTAGTACTATTTTATTTATACTCTATATATTTTGCATGCTTATTACTAATATACTCAGTATATCATTTAAACATACTTTTTCTTATCTATTTTTATTTTTAACAATGGTTTTGCTTGCTACTTCTATACAATATTTTATAAATCTTTCTCTATTTTTTCCCATCATTATGTCTCTTATATTGTCTTTAGTTAGTTTTATGTCTATTTTATTTTCCAGGTCAAACCTCTGCACTCCATACTGGGGACATTCAAGGAGCAGGTGGGCAATTGTCTCGGGCACCCCTGGTTCGCAGGAGCATGATGGATTCTCCTTGCACTTAAAGCGATTTAAGTACTCGGAGAATCCACCATGCCCGGTCAATATCTGGGTAATAATGCCGCGCGGGACCATCTTTCGGACCACTCCGTACGCTTCCACCACATTGGGGAAGAATAGCTTCGTGGTCGACGCGGTCGTACCTTCCACATACCTCCGGTTCCACACATCAAGGGAATCCTTTCGAAGGATTCTCTTGATGTGTGATACCGGACAAAGATCATAGTTTGGTCTTCTTTTGGATGCTACAGCGGCTTCTTTGGCTAGCTGGTCGGCCCTCTCGTTGCCATCCAATCCCGCGTGTGCCTTTATCCAAAACAAGGAAAGTTCCTTGCCTTGGAGGGAGATTGATGTTAAGTTCTCTCTTGTGGCTATGGCGAGCGGGTGGAGGCAACGATGGTTCGAAATGGTTTGCAGAGCCGCCCTAGAGTCGCTATAGACCCCAAAAGAAGACCCCGCACTGTTCAGAGCCACACTTGTAGCCTCTTGTAAGGCTAGGAGCTCGGCCTGATACACGCTACAGTAGTCCGAGAGCGCAAGCTTGACGGCCCTAGTCTCGGCGTCGCCTTGCCAAATAGATAATGCGGCGCCGACCCTGCCACCAATCTTGCTCCCGTCGGTGTATATCCTAGTTGTGTATTGCTCGTTCTTGTTTAGGGCATCCTGATCGGCCAGGATCCCAAACTCGATGCTGGTTTGCTCCGCTGGATGTGGTGTCTCCAGCGCGGACCCTCTCCGCTCAATCTCCCTGTCGCCAAGCTGCGGCAGGTTTGCTCCCCTCTTGGCTTCATAAAGTAAAGCTGCCTCACGGACTCGGAGGTCTAGTGGGAGCATCCCCGCTAGCAGCAACGCGGCGTTGAGGGAGACAGTGCGGTAGGCCCCGCACTGTTTTTGCGCTATGCCTCTCTGTATGACCTCAAACTTCTTTCGCGTCGTCAGCTTCTCTGCAGCCGGTGCCCATACGCTCGCGGCATACAGTATCACTGGCTCTATGGTTGCCACGTAAATCGTTTTGACAACTTCGGGATGAAGTCCCCAGCTAACTTTTGCCGCCTTTGTCAGTTGCTTGTATATCCCCGCAGCTTTCCTGCAAACATTGGTTATATGGCTGTTGAATGTTAGCTTATTGTCTATGGTCACACCTAGGAGTTTCACTTCCTCCGCAAAACCAACCTCTATCCCTCCCATGACGAGGCGCGGGGTGTCGTACTTAAGCTTGTTGTAATAAGCAACGCATTTGTTTATGTGGAGCAAACTTAAGTTTGCTCTTGACTCCCCACGCCCGGACACGCTCGAGAGCGGGGTTAGCCTGCCCTTCAATCTCCTGTGCTGTGCTTCCGTCAAACGCCATGACCACGTCATCTGCGAAGGCCTGGCAGTAGCTACCCCCATTTGCAAGATCCTTCAAGAGGGGGTCCAACAATAAGTTCCATAGAATTGGGCCTCCTATGGAACCTTGGACACAACCCTTTCTTGTGGATCTTGTGTGTTGTTCTCCCGCATACCTAACCACGACCTCTCTGTCACTAAGATAGCTGTCGATGACCCTTCTCAAGTTCAGCGGACAGTTCTCCTCCGCCAGTCGGACTCGGATTTCGGGCCACCATGCGCTATCGAAGGCTCCTTCTATATCTAGTGAAATCAAAGTGATCATTTTCTTTTGTTTCAACTTATTGCGGATGTACTGCATAAGGCTATAGAGGGAGTCTTCGGTGCTGCGCTGCGGCATGAACCCGTACTGGCGGGGGCTCATCCTTGGCAATATGTGATACTTGAGTCGGGTCACCAACAGCTTCTCGTAAGTTTTGCCCATAATTGACAGGAGGCCGATCGGTCTATGGGATTTGGGAATGGTGTAGTCGCTCTTGCCAGGCTTCCGCAGAATTATGACAACAGCTCTCTTCCAAGCTGCTGGGAAATACTCACACTCGAGGCATTTATTGAAAAACTGCAGCATTGTTTCTGGGTGGGCCTTCACAACGCGAAGACAGATGTCCGCTGTGAAACCGTCTTCTCCCGGGGCCTTCTTCGGACTAAAGGACTCGATCGCCCTCATGAGCTCCTCCATGGTAAACGGCGGGTCGCAAGCACCAACTTGTCCCCGGCGTTCACCTCTTCGGCTCTCCTTCGGGTTCACGGTGCCGCTGGTTGTCGTTGGTATCGAGGTCCTCCGGGTAAAACGTCTCAGCAGTAATTGAACGGAGCCCTTCGCGTCCAGGGTCACCCCGTCCTTTATCAGCGGTAGATCTCGCTTCTCCGCGCTGTTCTGCCTATGACCCCTATATCCCGTCCCACATGCTCTCCCTATCCTGCTTCCCGCAGAACTCCGCCAGCTGTCTATCTGAGCCTCGCTGCCTCCGACTCATACGCGCTTTTTCTGTTCAGGTACTCTTGAATAACTTTGGACTTTCGGACTGGGGCTGCACAACGAATCCTGCGCTTTCTACGGGTCACTCTCTCTTTTCATCTCCGCAAGTTTTTCGGACCACCATGGCACGGTAAGTACTTCCTTATTTTCTTAGTTGGCGATGGAGTCTGTTTGCAGGCAATATCTATGGACTGTATAATTTTGTGTGTAAGTTGTTCCAATTGTTTTGTGCTGTTTATCTGTTTAATATCTGCTATTGTGATTTGATTTTCTATGAATAATTGGGCGAGTTTCTCATTAAACTCATCCCAATTAGCCTTTTTGGTGTTGTACTTCCTTGTTGTCCTAGATATGCTAGCGCCTTTGGATCTTTTCAGGTTTAAGTTAAATACCATGCCATTATGATCCGAACTCGTGAGATTCTCCACTACATTCCACCTGTCAACGAAAGCCCAGGATATTCGATGTGCAAGCCGTGATGTCGACAAAGCTCTGGTACCGTTTCCCCCCCTGATGGTATCGAATGTTGGTACCTTTCCTGGTTCAGTATGGCCAGATCCAGCTCGTCGAGACAGCCGGCGAGTTCCTCTCCCCTACGATCATTCGTGGACTACCCCACCACGCACTTTTCGCGTTAACGTCACCTCCAACAATCCATCCTGACGAGCCGATTTGCTGGCTTATGTGGGCCAGGCGATCCAGGTCCGCATCGATAGGGTAATCATGCTGGGGGCATTCAAAGTAGACGGAGGTTAGATTGATCTTCCAGGCACCAGTCTGAATCCTTACCACCACGATGTTATTGGTGGTAAGCTTGGGGAACTGTATCACGTCTAAGTTGGGGTCAAAGACCGCTATAGCGGCTTTTACAGTTCCCCGCCCAGACTGGTGTTCTGGAAAATCCTCACCCCTCTGCGACTCCTCATTTCCCCGATGGATCCCACGTACGGCTCCTGGATGAGTGCGACTGCTACTCTGCGCCTTTCCGCCTCGATCATCAGCTCATCGGTCGCCAGTCTGGATCGCTGGAGGTTCGCTTGCGCGATTATATATCTGTATTCCTTCTGGCTGCCCTTAGCAGTAAGCCACGGTTGCCCTCGCTATTTCGTCCCATCTCTTCCTCGTAGGGCAATCGTGGCTAATGCGTTGTGGGCAGCTCGTTCCAGACCTTCCTTGTGCAGTTTTTGCAGCTCGGGGTACGTCAGCCAAGCAGTCGGCGCACCCACTCCTTAGGTGTGGGCCACCGCAATGACTACACAGGTCCACTGACTCTGTGCAGTACTTTTTGCCGTGCCCAAAACCCAAGCAGCGGTGCACTGTATCAGTGGGGTCTGATCTTCGACCCGGATACGCTGAAGATCCACATGTGCGTAACCCTTGTCCAGCATTCGCTGCCAGATGATGGGCGATACGCTGACGACTACATGACTGGTGTGGGGATTCCGCGTCCTCCTCCGGTAGCGTACCTTTATCCTGTCGTTCTCAGTGTCGAGGTCGCCAAAAACACTCCTGTTTTGGTTCCTCAGGGCTTTTAATGTCCTCGTCAGTGTTAACCCGCGAGCACACTCCTGAGCACCAGCAATGGGTCCTTGTTCTCGACCTCCTCCACGCTGAGATCGACTCCTTTCTTTTTAATCCTTCCTTAATCTTTCCCTGTCTTCTTTCGTCTTTAGGCCAATAATAACCTTGCGGGTCTCTCGCCTTTCTCACCCTTTCCACCCTAATCCACCCTTCCTTCGCATCCACTACTTCCCGGATCTTGCTTAGAACCTCCTCTCCGGTCGCCGTCTCATTTGTAGAGGTGACACATACGGAGTGGAGAGTCCTCTCTCCAAAGTAGGGTTTCCAGAGTGCCGCGTGACCCGCGGCTACACTGGCATAAGTCCTGTCGGCCAGCTTCTCCAGCGCGAAGTTTAGAGTTTCCCTTAGTTCTTCCATTTTGTGTTATGGCCTCAATCTGTTTTTTTGCTCCCTTCAGTCTTTCGACCAGATCATGGTCACTAGGATGAGGTGC
>NC_133485.1:50412-61126 GCF_025370935.1 Choristoneura fumiferana
ACCTAGAGGAGCAAGGGCCAGACCTGAGTGCGTACCAGTTCGGATTCCGTCGGGGCAGATCCACCATCGACGCAATTGCGCGGGTGAGGGCCTTGGCGGATGATGCAGTTTCCCGGGGAGAAGTGGTGCTGGCGGTGTCTTTGGACATAGCCAACGCGTTCAACACCCTTCCCTGGGAAACGATCAAGGAGGCGCTCAGGTTCCATAATGTACCGGAGTACCTGCGTAAGGTAGTGGAGTCCTACCTCTCCGAGAGGGCGATACGCTACCCCACGCAGGGAGAGTGGGTGGAACGTGAAATGTCGTGCGGTGTTCCACAGGGGTCAGTCCTGGGACCGCTCCTATGGAACATCGGCTACGACTGGGTGCTCCGTGGTGCCAATTTACGGGGGGTCGACGTAACGTGTTACGCCGACGATACCCTCGTTACGGCCCGCGGTGCCACCTTCCGCGACGCGGCCCTGCTGGCCACTGCCGGCGTGGCCCACGTGTGGGAAGGATCCGGAAGCTGGGGTTGGAGGTTGCCCTCCATAAGTCTGAGGCTATTTGCTTTCATGGGCCCCGGAGGGCACCTCCAGCAAATGCAAGCATAGTGGTGGGCGGAGTCACCATCGGCGTCGGGAGGACGATGAAGTACCTGGGACTCGTCCTCGACAGCCGGTGGGACTTCGAAGAACATTTCCGGCGCTTGGCTCCGAAGCTGGTGGGCACGGCATCGGCACTGAGCCGGCTGCTCCCGAATGTGGGCGGGCCAAAGGCGGGCTGCCGCCGACTGTATACAGGTGTTGTGCGGTCGATGGCCCTGTACGGGGCACCCATATGGGTAAATGCCCTTTCCGCCCGGAACAAGACCCACCTGCGGCAACCGCAAAGGGTCATGGCGGTTAGGGTATCGAGGGCGTACCGCACCACCTCGTTCGAGGCGGCCTGCGTACTGGCGGGCACCCCACCGTGGGAGCTGGATGCCGAAGTGCTAGCCGACGTCTACCAGCGGGTAGCCGAGGCGCGCGCCAGAGGGGAACGGCCCTGTCCGGAAGAGATAAGGCGGTGGAGAGACATCTCACGCCAAACTCTTTTCCGGAAATGGCTGGAGGCACTGGAGCGGCCGAGCGCCGGCCACTGGACCATATCGGGAGTCCGGCCCGTCTTGGAAAGATGGGTCGACAGGACATGGGGTGTTGTCTCCTTCCACCTAGCGCAGGTACTGTCGGGGCATGGCTGCTTCGGCAAGTACCTGTGCAAGATCGCAAGGAGGGAGACAACACCAATGTGCCACCACTGCGGCGGGGCGGAAGACACCGCGCAGCATACGTTGCAAGTGTGTCCCGCTTTTACAGACCAGCAGTGCCGCTTAAAGACAGTCATTGGGAATGACCTCTCGCTGCCGGCCGTCGTTAAATCCATGACCGACAGCGAGAGGTCGTGGATCGCCATGGCCTCCTTCTGCGAGGAGGTGATGGCGATCAAAGAGGGAGCGGAGCGGGAGCGAGAGGAGGACCCGTCCTCCCAGCCTCTGCGCCGCAGGCGAGTTGGGCGGAGGCGGTTAGTTTATAACCGCCGCCAAATTCCGCCCTAATAGGGACTGCGGGTGACGGGCACGGGGATGCCCGTTTCCTGCCGTTATGGTCCCCGAGCTGGTAGGCACGCCAAGTGTTCCGGCGCGCCTACAGCGATGGAGTAAGGAGGAGTGTCCTCTGAGGCGGGTCCCCGAATGGACAACCGTCGCGCTTCCGGGCCATGGACGCTAACAGTTCCCACAGCCCGGTTGCAATAAGACGGAAAAGAGGAACACCCTGGGGTTTTTAGTGGGTACACCGTCCCCTTCTGGGGCGGGATTCCCACATACCCACCGGTCTCCCCGGGCCGGTGAAGTCCGTAACGGATTTTCCCCAGGTAAAAAAAAAAAAAAAAAAAAAAAAAAGGTTAGGTTAGGTTAGGTTAGGTTAGGTTAGGTTAGGTTGGGGTGCAATGTCGGATTCCTCCTCGCGTGCTCGGGCGTTACAACTTCCCTCTATCCGAAGCTTTGGCTTCATGGGGCGGGAAAGTGTAGCGTCTGGGCCTGGTGCATCCTGGGCAACGATGGCTAGTAAATTCAATCGTGGATTTGCTAGCCAGCGGCCAATATCTGACTGGGGGGGAGGGTTGTTGCTTTGGGAGCGAGGAGAGCTTAAGGGTCGGGGGTGATCCTTGCCAGCCAACGGGCCTGCGGGCTCACAAGAGGGCGGGCGTTTCGCATTTTGGCGAACGCTCTTTTTAGACGGAGGCGAGCCCTTGCTTCTGCCTGTCCTGAAAAGGACCGGTACTAAGTAGGGGTGAGCCCATCGGGCGGAGGGCGTAAGCCCAAAGCCGGGGTGGCGCAGTCCTTTTAAGGGCTGTGGTCACTGGACATGACGATGACTGACTCTGACGTGACTTGGGGGGGTGGGTCTGCGAGGATTCGGCAACTACTACGTGCTCTTCAATGTTACGATTCCCCCTCTTTGAAGGGCAGGCACTGCGAGCCTAGGGAGGAGTAAGACTTGGAGCAGCATGAGCGTTACGATTCCCCCTCTTAGAAGGGCAAGGCACTGCGAGCCTAGGGAGGAGTAGCGCTCGGGGGATTGACCTGTAGTACTTTGTCAATTTTGGGGAGGGGCTTTAGCAAGCTGGGGAGGGGCGTTTTCACAGAGGACTTGGCATCTGCTACGTGCTCTTCAATGTTACGATTCCCCCTCTTGAAGGGCAGGCACTGCGAGCTAGGGAGGAGTAAGACTTGGAGCAGCATGAGCGTTACGATTCCCCCTCTTAGAAGGGCGGGCACTGCGAGCCCAGGGAGGAGTAGCGCTCGGGTGATTGACCTGTAGTACTTTGTCAATTTTGGGGAGGGGCTTTAGCAAGCTGGGGAGGGGGGTTTTTACAGAGGACTTGGCATCTGCTACGTGCTCTTCAATGTTACGATTCCCCCTCTTTGAAGGGCAGGCACTGCGAGCCTAGGGAGGAGTAAGACTTGAAGCAGCATGAGCGTTACGATTCCCCCTCTTAGAAGGGCGGGCACTGCGAGCCAGGGAGGAGTAGCGCTCGGGTGATTGACCTGTAGTACTTTGTCAATTTTGGGGAGGGGCTTTAGCAAGCTGGGGAGGGGCGTTTTCACAGAGGACTTGGCATCTGCTACGTGCTCTTCAATGTTACGATTCCCCCTCTTTGAAGGGCAGGCACTGCGAGCCTAGGGAGGAGTAAGACTTGGAGCAGCATGAGCGTTACGATTCCCCCTCTTAGAAGGGCGGGCACTGCGAGCCCAGGGAGGAGTAGCGCTCGGGTGATTGACCTGTAGTACTTTGTCAATTTGGGGAGGGGCTTTAGCAAGCTGGGGAGGGGGTTTTTACAGAGGACTTGGCATCTGCTACGTGCTCTTCAATGTTACGATTCCCCCTCTTTGAAGGGCAGGCACTGCGAGCCTAGGAGGAGTAAGACTTGGAGTAGCATGAGCGTTACGATTCCCCCTCTTAGAAGGGCGGGCACTGCGAGCCCAGGGAGGAGTAGCGCTCGGGTGATTGACCTGTAGTACTTTGTCAATTTTGGGGAGGGGCTTTAGCAAGCTGGGGAGGGGGTTTTTACAGAGGACTTGGCATCTGCTACGTGCTCTTCAATGTTACGATTCCCCCTCTTTGAAGGGCAGGCACTGCGAGCCTAGGGAGGAGTAAGACTTGGAGTAGCATGAGCGTTACGATTCCCCCTCTTAGAAGGGCGGGCACTGCGAGCCTAGGGAGGAGTAGCGCTCGGGTGATTGACCTGTAGTAGTTTGTCAATTTGGGGAGGGGCTTCAGTAAGCTAAGGAGGGTTTTGACAGAGGGCTGTCAAAATTTCGGGGAGGGGCATTTCGCTCTTTCTTTTTGACGGGGTGAGCCCGAGCTGAGTACCTGTTTCTCATTAGACAGGGAAGGTAAGGGTGAGCCATATCGGGCGGAGGGCGCTTGCCCAATGATGCCGGGGTGGCGCAGCCCTTTTCAGGGCTGTGGTCACCGATGGGGGCGAACCTGAGCGGAGTACCTGTTCTCATTAGACAGGGAAAGGTGAGGGGGAGTCCTCGGGCGGCACAGCGGGCGAGGGCGAGGAATCCCGGACCCGCATTGCACGTGCCGTCCTGGACGAGCGCCCCTAAAATCCTAGGGGCGCAGCGCCCCAATACCATCTTGGGGCGCAGAGAGGGAGCCCATCCCGGGCTGGCCTGCGGCGTCGCGGTGAAATGCTCGCGATCCCGTGGCGTCCGCACAAGGGCCGAGAGGGTAAGGTCGTGCTGTTTTTAGTCGGTATGCCCCCTCTTGGGGGAGAGCCCGACAGACCCCACCGCTGCCTCGAGCGGGGACATGCATAAGGCGCATTTTCAGCACGTAAAAAAAAAAAAAAAAAAAAAAAAAAAAAAAAAAAAAAAAAAAAAAAAAAAAAAAAAGGTTAGGTTAGGTTAGGTTAGGTTAGGTTAGGTTAGGTTAGGTTCCCCCCCGAGTGTCGCTACCTTGTCGTGGTGGGGGGGCTTGAGCCCTTGATCTTCGGGTTTGCATAGCTCGAAGGGAAAGGGTGACCAAGAGCGGCACAGCCTCGGCGGAGCCCATTTTGGGCCAGGCGGGGCAGGCGCGCCCTAGTGTAAGGGTGCGCCACTTTCCTGCTCCCTGTCTCTCCTGTAGCAGGGGACAATCCCTCCACCTCCCATCGTCCTGCCTGCCTCTCGGCGTACGGACGGAATCGCGGGAGCTGCACGCAGTACTTGCTCGGGGCTCTTTTCCCGCGCGCAGTTTGTTGACTCCCTACAAACCTACGGTCCCAGCCCTTCTCCCCGTAAGGGGCGGACTACCCTACTATCGTTCCTTCCCCGAATGGGGTGAGACACCACAAACACAGTACTGTACGGCCAGCATCTCTCCTCACGGCTAACCTAGTCTTCAAAAGTTCTCCTCCTAGTGTGCCAAGAGTGCGCAAACTTGCGCAATGCGTCGAAGTTCCGTCCGCTGCTAATAAGTTCCGCGTGGTAGACTGGACCGTCTTCCGTTCTCGCTAGGCCATCCAACATTTCCGATCGCTCGTCCGCGTACAAACTACACTCCCAGAGGGCGTGATCCCGGCTCTCATCAGATTCACCGCACGGGCATACCGCAGACTCGCACAGGCCTAGCTTGTGTAGGCGCTGTCTGAAGCAACCATGCCCGGTCAGCATTTGGGACACCACGTAGTCCGGTTCCACCCAATCCTGCTTCAGCCTCACAGCCACATCTGGGAAGAAGCTGTACAACTCCCGTCCGTCGTCACTCGCCTGCCATCGCTCTTGCCACTGGGCAACTACACACGATCTAACTTCCGCTCTCAGTTTCTGGCGCTCCTTGGGGGCCAGCTCACACCCCTCCTTGGCGATCCTACCCGCACGAAAAACCTCCAGGTCGGCAGGCAAAACTCCAGCGAGCACAGGTAACGCTGCTGAACTGCACGACCTGTAAGCCTTCGTTAATAAGATGAGCGCCGGTCTTTGCGTTCGAAGCAACGCACGCTTAACCACGAAGACGGAGGAGCGGTAGTACCATACCGCCGCAGCATATGTTAGCGTCGCCACATAGGTTCCCGAGTAGAGTACCCTAAGGGCCCGGTACTTGACACCCCATCTGGTCGCGGATACCCGCGACATTTTGCCGAAGCAATTGGAGGCTCTTTCCCCTATGCTGGTAGCATGCGGCAAATAGGACCCAGCATCGTCCAGAGTGACACCGAGCACCGTCGCCTGAGTGACGCTCCTGACCGACGCGCCCTCGAGTTTTATAGTCGGAGATCGCTTAAACCTGCCCTTGTAAGTCATGGTCATGGACTTTCCAGGTGAGAAGCCCAGCCGATTGCGAGCTCCCCATTCGGATATGGCCATCAACATGACACCGGCTTTCCGTTCAATGTCCGCGCGTGAGGACGCCTCGATCACGATCGTCACGTCATCGGCGTAGGCGATCAAATGCACTCCTTCGGGTTTCGGCAGCAGCAGGAGATCGTTCAGGAGGATGTTCCACAGCGTCGGACCCAATACTGATCCCTGTGGACATCCCATGGTGCAGCTCTTGACAGCGGACCGATTGCCCACAGAAAAAGTGACACGCCTATTTGTAAAGTAGCTGGCCAAGATTTGGTAAAGGTTTCGCGGGGGGCCACTCTGCCTTACCTTGAGTAGAATCATTGGCCACCATGCGTTGTCGAATGCCCCAGAGATGTCCAAAAAGATCAGTTGCACGTACGGCGATACACTGTTATTAGCTAAATCGTTGAGGCGGCAAAGTGCCGTCACTGTCGAACGACCGCGAACAAAACCATACTGCGACTCTGAGATGTTACGATGCAAACAAGGGGCACAAGAAACCAAAATGCGTTCCAAAATTTTGCCTAAAATCGGCAGTAACGTTATCGGTCTATACGCCTTCGGGTCATTGAGTGGCTTACCGTTGCCCTTTGGCAGAACGACGAGGCGGCCAGACTTCCAAAGATCCGGAAATACTCCCTCGTCAATGCACTTCCCGAACATGACAAGCATCTCATCCGACGTCGCCTTCCAGGCCCACTTGATGATGACTGCTGTTATACCGTCCATACCTGGAGCCGTGTTAGGGAGGGAGCGCACGATGCGCTCAACTGTCTCCCTGTCGGCAGCTGGCATATCACGTCCAGAGGGCGCGAAAGCTGCTGCTACACGGACAGACTGGTGATAGGCGGTATCCTCACGTAGCTGGTCATCAGGGTAGAGCGTCTCGAGCAGGCCCTTCATGGTTTCTCCCGTGGACTGAGTGTCGCCCCCAGCCAACCTGGCGCCGTTGATGATGTTCGGCGGCGGACGTAAACGCCCACAGGCCTCCCTGTAAGCAAGTCCCCATGGGTCGTCGTTGCCGGATTCGGCTATCCGTCGAAAGAAGTTGATCTCTGCGAGCTTCATGGCGTCCTTGTATCTTCCCCGCAGGGCACGAAGGTCGTCACGAAGCTGGGTCTCTAGGGATCCCCCCACTCGTCTGGATCGTTGCCATTCCCGTCGAACCCGGTTGATCTTGGGGCGATACGCGTCCAGTTCCGGAGTCCACCATTCGAACCTGCCATTTTCCTTTCTAACGCTGCGGCCAAGGGTCTCCTCGGCGGTGCGCATCAGAATATCCGAATAGCGGTTGCAGTATTCAGTTGCGGACAGTCCTGCATGAAGCTTGTCCATACGTGCATGCAGCGCAGAACAGAAGGCGGTCCAATCGACTCCTCGCACTCGGAATGGTGCAGACAGTGTTCCCGGTTGCCCACTAGATGACTGCTCGAACCTCCCCGAAGACACTCTAAAGGTGATGAGCTGATGGTCGCTCAGGCTGACACCCTCATGCACCGCCCAGTCGCACACGTTTACTCCTCTTGTGGTAATTGTCAAATCCACATTCGACGTACCGTTAGGCCCACAAAAAGTCGGCGGTTGGTCCGGAACATTGTGAATCAGGAGATCCCTCCCGAGGACAAACCCCTCCATCTGAGTTCTTCTGTACTCTGTATCCGGTCCTCGTCCAGTGTATTGCCTCCTATCGCAGTACCACATAGGTGAATGAGCGTTACTATCAACGCCTATGAGAATAGGATTGCCCGAAAGCCGTTGAAGCACAGACTCCAAGTGCGCTATGTGGCGACCGATGTCGTGACTGTACTGGAAATATGCTGAGATAACATGCAGGCTAGAATCTCCGTGTGCGACATGGGCTACTGTACAGTACTCGTTGCTGAGATGATGGAGCAACGTGACCGCAATCGTACGATTCAGCACGATGATGCCAGCCTTAGGGTTTGTTCCACACTGCAGAATGCCGGGCCGACTATTGTACTGTTCTTGAACAAGCACTAAGTCGAGTCGGCGCGAACTCGCTATCACCGGCAATTCTGTGGTGGCTGCTTCCGAACCCTGCAAGTTTAGCTGCCCGAACAATAACGCGGTTGCGCCCGTAGCAACTGCTATCGGTAGTGGATCATGTTCACCGCCTGCTGATCGGCATGAAGTCGGGCGGGGCAGTTGAACGCCGCCGTCGCGTGAGTGCCCGCGTCACTGCGCTTGAACCGTTTGCAAGTGGCACAGCATTGCGTCTCCGCCTTGCACTCCGCCGCACGATGTCCCACCTCCCCGCACTTGCCGCAGGTAACTTCCTTGGCCCTGCAGTACTTTTCGGGGTGACCATACTGCTGGCACCTATTGCAGCAGGTGGACCTGATGTGATCACACACCTCCGCCTCGTCCCAGCCAACATAAACCTTACCAAGGCCTACTAATTTGTCCCGAGCTGCACCCGAACACTCAAGGACCACCAGAAACTTCGGGCCGACCGCCTTCTGGACGCCCAACTTGCATTCTTCCCGAAACCGGGACAGAGGCCAGTCAACGTCGTCCGCCAAGTTGACCCGGTGCAGTTCCTCCACAATTTGGTCCCCTGTGAGCTGTGCCCGAATGTAGCGCAATGCCACTCTTGGCAAACGAGCTTTTGGCTCCACGACGCGGAGACCAGGCGGTACAGCGGCCCGTAGCTTACGGGCGGACTCCTCCGACGCCGTCTTAACGACAACACCAGAGTTCCCTACCCTTTTGACCTGTGTCACCTTAATACCGCTTTCTGACGGTTTGACGGCCTCCTGCAATATTTTCTTCGTGTCCTCCGAGCTCTTAATATCATCCCTCGTTGGATAAAATATTACCGAGGGGCCCTGATGTTGTAGAGGAATGGCCGGCGCTCCTTTCGGCATCTTGAGAGCCGAGGCATAGGTTGGGCCGGCGGGTGTAGGCTGCTGCTGCTGCTGCTGTGGGGGGTCCCTCGGGGTGTTGGCGAGGCGTGATACCGCGTCTAGCTCCACCGTCGCGCACCTTAGCTTAGTGGCGCACACTTCGTGCTCCACTTCACCCAAGCGCAACGCCAACTGCGCCACCAGCGCCAAGATGTCCTGCCCGTGCGCGGCAATGGTCGTCTTGTCGGTCATGTTCAGTTTATTTGACGCATTCGCCACCCCCGAGATGCCCCTCACCGCCTGGTGGACCGCGTCAATTAGGGCCGCCTTATCAAGATCGCGAACCCCTCGCGAGGTCCTCGATCCGTCCTGCCCAAGGTTAGCCGACTGGTCGGCGGAGCTGCCCTCATCGGTGACGCCCTGAGGGGGCGCCTGCCTGTCCTGAGTCAGAATGCCTCCAATTGGTGGCGCTATGTTTCCCCGTCTACGGGCCTCGACCCGCCTGCGCACCGCGTCCTGCACCTCCTCTGGGGAGGTCAAATTGCGCTTTGCGCTTTGTGACCCCCCGTCGCCAGGCGCAAGGGACGAAGATGGCGTTGGTCCAAAACTCGATGGGGGAGTGCGGGCCAGAGTGAACCGCGGGTGCACTGGGGACTCGTACCCTTCGGCCAAAAGTTCCTCCAGAACCTTTAGCTCCTCTTCCTTGCGGGCCTTTTCCTGCAGCACCAGCTGCTGCTCAGTCTGCGCGTCCTCGTCCTCGTCCATCCCGTCGTCCCTTTGTTAAGTCGACCCAAAGAGGGGTCAAGTGCGTTCGTGTAATAATCGTCGAAGGCGTTCGTGTAATAACCGCCACTCGCTTCGAGTATGCCACACACAGATGTAGGGGTGTCCACGGAGCAGTCGACAGAAAAACGTCTAAGTGTTAGACAACTGTCAGACTAGTGTCAAAGTCAGTCAGACGTCAACGTGAGATGTCAATTGGCAAATGAAATGTCAACGTCAGACGTCAGACGTCAGACGTCAAAAAGTACCACCCTGTCAAAATAATGTGTCAACAAGCTGTTAAGGCCTGCCACACACTACCGGTCTCAAATAGTACCACGTCACACGGCAACCGTCACACGTCACGTCACGTCACGTCACGTCACGTCACGTCACGTAACGCGTCAAAGTTACACAACAATGAACACAAAGCAATAACAAAACGTTGGTTATCACTGACAGCTGTCAATCACAACTGACAGCCGCAAAGTGACAACGACAAATTTCAAGCACGCCTCGTGTCTAACCTCAAAAACCGCGTGGCGCTTAACCTCTCAACCACGTGTGTGACAATAGTATTTTAGGTCACAACGCAGCTAGGAACACCACACAGGTCTAAGGCTAAACACTAAACAGAAATAAAGGTACCAACCTTAACTCGTGGTATTCCGAGGTCTGACGCACAAACGTCCCTCTAGACTTCACAACCACAAGCAGATTACACAAGACAAAACACAAAGAAAAGAAAGCTGAAACACTTAATTAAAAACGGAGAAAGTAAAGACAATTATAAAATATTGCCTACAAAAGAAAGTATTTTGAAAAAGCGATGCTAAAGCAATAAAAAAAAAATATTAAATAATATTTAATTACGAGAGCGCACACCAAAGCACGTCCGATCGCTTAAACAGTCGGCCGTACAGTCCAAGCAGTCCTGTAGCAGGGGACAACGGGATGCAGAGGCGGTGGGTCCGCTCCCGGTACCTCTCTGATAGCAGAGTAGACTGGGATGCGGACGTGAATGGAGGAGCGCCGTCCGTAAGGGCGGCCCTACTGCAGGGCTCTTCTTAGAGCTGCTGTAGGAACTCGCAACCCGGCCCATAGGTCCGGGTGTGAGGGTTCGTCACCTGCAAAGGGAGGACCGCGAGGAAGGAAAACCTCTATAAAAACCGGGATAACCGCTCCTTACTGCGGTTCTGGATACGGGTTGCAGCGTATCCAGTAC
>NC_133485.1:61226-95736 GCF_025370935.1 Choristoneura fumiferana
TTTTTTCCCCTTTTTTTAGGAGATGCATCAATCACGTTGTTTTATCTGCGGCGCTGACCCATCGACAGATGCGTGTGCCCAATCTATGATATGTCTCACATTTCCTGCATAAACGTAGCATAAGGTCGCCGGTGAGCAAAGTAACTGTTACAGTTCATTCAACATTCAAAATTCAAACCATTTATTCAGTAAATAGGCTGCAATGGGCACTTTTACACGTCATTTTTTAAACTACCAGCGCTTTCGGAAAGACCATCATTGCCAAGAAGAATGCGCCGCAAGAAACTTGGCAGAAAGCCATATTTTCAAAATAAAATTATTACAAATACGAGTAAAATACTTAAAAACTACAGTATACAATTAAATAAAAAAAAAAAAATAATAATAGAGGATTTATGAACCTCCGCAAAGTAACGCCTGATTCATTAAATAATTTAAAATAACCATGACGTTTCGACCACATTGCAGCAACCATTGTCACAAGTTCTGCCCTCGTAAGGAAGAAGGATTATAGATGGCTATTATAGCGTTTTCACTTTGTTTGAATAAATGGGCTATTTTTGTGTATTTGTGTATTTGGGGCATGTACAAAAAACTTGTATGTAAATGTATTAAAAAACCTGAAATTCAGTAAACAAAATCGCAGCTCTTTCAAGAAAACTTTGTCGATCCTTAAAAAAAACGCAGTTTTGTTATAATCCTTATTTTTCGATTACTGCGTTATTCGTTAAGAAAGCAGAGTTTAACGTGAAGGTAATTTCCACAATAAATATAGTACCGAAATAAATAAATAATTCTTACTTTTAAGTATCAACAGATTAAAACACCACAAAAATACCAGTCCCTATTTCAACGTAATTTACCAGTAGAGGTACACAAATAACTCAATCACAACAACAACGAACCGTTTAATTCAATTATTTTACATCCAAACCAATTTAAACTTAACCAAATCATTTCATTTTTTTATGGTGATTAATTAAAGTCAAATATTTCACCAAGCCTCTGCGCGGGGTGAATTATTAAATTCAATTTTTCTCTACGAAGTTCGCCTCATTCCGGGAAGATGGTGTATCCCTGGAGACTGGGTCCTGGAGGCATAAAGGGACACCTCCAAAATAGGGTTGGAAACAATTTGAAAGTTAAAAAAAGTTTTTCCCCAAGTAGGGGAGACTGTGTTAAAAAGTAATTCCATAAACGCGTTAAAGGAATTACATGCATTTAAGGGTTAAAATGTGTATTTGCATTTGAGGGTAAAATTTATATTTAGCTAGAACCTAACCAACTTGGAAAACTTTGTCATTTTGAAGTTTAAATATCTAGTTAAGAACCATCGCAAAGAAACTCGCTTTCAAACAAAAACACATCGAAGTCGGTCCATCCGTTTAAGAGGTACTATACCACGGACAGACAGAAAGACACAAGAACATATAACACTCATCTTATTGCGTCGAAGGTTAAAAAAAGATCAATTTGTTAATTCAATTTGGAGTAAATTGAACCTCTTCTATCGTTTTTTGTATTGAAGGAAGTTACTAATGAACTATTGAGTTTTAAATTGGTGTTTCTGTGTAGTAATTTAATGCGTTGATTATCAAACCATACGAGTAGTCACCAAACCAAACTATAAATAGAATTTCTGATTATAATTTACTCTTCATTGTACGAATTTTTCGATTCACTTTATTTCTCAAAATCGTATTTTTTCCGGAATTTCATTCGCTATATTTATCTTAAGCTCGTTATTCTGAACTAGGAGTAGATTATGATTGCGCTGGGCGTTAATAATCGACACCGGCGCCAGTAACGATAGCAAGAAATAGGGCGCCATTTGTAGCGATTTTCAATTTTCTTTATTAAATTTGGCGTGACATTTTGCCGAAGCCAGAGACGAGTAGAAGAAGAAAGGGGAGGCCTTAAGCCAGCAGTGGGACAACGTAGAGGCTATTAAAAAAAAATTGGCGTGACTTAATTGAGGTTTGCATCCAGTACAGTTGCCATCAGATTATGCCGTAGCAGGGGAGGTACTTAAATATTTCGGAGCAGCATTACATTCCAATAAATTCTTTACACTGGATAAAGTTAAAATATCAGAACACACAATTGTCATAAATATAAGAGCAGAGATTTTTCAATAAATTCGGAACACATAAAGATTAAATTTATCAGAAAGCATAGAATGTCAAAGGGATCTACGCAGTCAGGGTGATTTTAATACCAGACATATTATAAGAAATAAATGACCGAAATAAATGGCTTATTATTATTATTATACGGTAGATAGTAGTATATTGTATTGTAAGGTAGATAGGTACCAGTAGCGAAGCGTTCATAGAACCCTATCCCCATCGGCTTGCCTAATATTTACAAAATAGGACAGCATGACATATGAAGATGTAAGCGATCTTTGCTTCGGCTTTACCACGGAGATATCTGACGCCACACCACTGATAGGTACATATTATGAGGTATCAAACAGAAATAAATATCAAATACTGAAAAATACAAATTGTTATAACTGGAAAAACCAATAGGGCACTTCCCGTTGTCCTAGAAACTTGAAATTTGATTTGAAGTTAGCTCTTATAGTACGACCAAATAAGAAGTCTCCACCAAATAAGATTCTCATCATCATCAGCGGAAAGATGTACTCTGCTAGACAAGGATAGACAGGATTATAAATCACCGCTATCAGTGGAGTCCCACCCGAATCCTGGCTTGAGTTTACTATGTCTCCCTAAAGAGACATCGGCAGTTATCTCCAAAGCCTCAACTTTATTTAAATTTGCTTTTATTTACTTCGTCTTATATCTCTTGTACAAAGTTTTGCGAGGTTCTTAGAATTTACACTTGTTACACTTTTCATGGAGCCGTGGTGGCTTAGTGGTTTGATCTATCACTTCTCAAGCAGAGAATCGTGGGTTCAGATCCGGGCTCGCACCTCTGATATTTTCGAAATTCATGTGTGAAATATCATTTGAAATTTACCACGAGCTTTACGTTGAAGGAAAACATCGTGAGGAAACCTGCACAAACCAGCGATGCAATTGAATGGTGTGTGAAATTCCCAATCCACACTGGCCCGCGTGGGAACTACGGCCCAAGCCCTCTCATTGTGAGAGGAGGCCATGATGATGATACTTTCTTGCTTTCATCATCATAATACGAAGTACAAAATTCGAACTTCGTATCTTGTTCTCGTCCCGCTGCACAAATGCGTAAATAAACTCCGAACATACCTCTCGCCATAGCTATTGAGTTCAAGCGTCAGCGTATTGTGTAGGCGGGGATAGTTGGGTTTGTGTGAACGTGTGGTCTTACAGTGTGGCGGTGGAGCTGCATGAGCACACATTTGTTGCATAAACGTAGTAGCTATCGTAAAGTCACGGGTGAGGAAAGTAATTGTTTATAACTCACCTGCAAATTTATACGGAACCCTCCGTGCGCAAGTCCGCCTCGCACTTGGCGGGTGTTTTTCAAATTACTTTTTCTTTTCGAGGAACCCTAAAGAGTAAATACAAACAAACCTACAGTAGCTACAGCAGGATACAATAAAAATACCTACCCCAACTTTTAAGACCGCTGTACAATCTTATACTTTCACTTCCAAAGAATAAAAAAAAGCAAAAAAACTCCTCAAGCCCCTCGGCAAAGCGACGTAAGTCGAAAATTCAAGTATCGCCGGCGACATGTTCAATTTTGTCCTATAAATCTCTCGACGCAGTTGAAAGTCGCTCATGCAGAACTCGCGTAACTCCTAAACGACGATAATTTGGAATCAAACCGGTGAAGTGAAGAGATAAATCCATTACCTCCCGAAGTTGGCCAAAACAGATTTAAATAGGCCGTAAAGAAGACGAGGTGGAATTATCGTATTGGTGAGTTAAGATCTGGTTTTAGTATGAATGGAGAATGTACAACATTTTGATTTATCAGGGATTTACCAAGTGTTCCTAGTGATTCATCTTTAATCTGCAAAAAAATCGCTTATTGCAAAGAACATTGTGAAACCAACATTTGTCAGCAGTGTTGGCAACAATAACATAAGGGCTTTTAAAAAAAGGGTTTATACTTTCCTTAACCCTTTCATGGCCATTGAACAATAGATGGAGCTAAGCGTAATTAACCTTATTCGTGGTTAACTTGGAAATTGTGTTTGAAAAACACTGGAAGGCATTTTGCCTATACCAATGAAAGATAAAGGACAGATCAATCGCTCTCCTTGAGTTGTTAATGGTTCTGATGGGCGTTAGTAATCATTTTCCATTCGATGACACGTTGCCTCCCTCTTCTAAGTAATAATATAAATAAAAAAAATACATTGTAACTGTGTTGTAATTTTTCTTTCTTTCTTTCTTTAATTTATCGGGGCAGAAAGTTGTCTCTTTTATTCTTCCTCGTCTAAACTACGAGTAGCTCTTATTAAATTTCATCAGAGTTCATAAAGTCGTTTTAGGTATACTTCCTTACTTCACAATCATCCTCATGATCAAGATTTTACTTTTATAAAAACATCTGCAATCGCAATCGAAATCTGCTCTCATAAAGTTAACCTCACCTTGATCGTTGAATTCTTAAAGCATTCCCGATACTTCACAAGACGCCGACTTTGAATCGATTACAAGCGAAGCCGTAGCTAAAGACTAGTGTTAATTCCAGTTAGCGACCGTATAAGCACAGTAACCAGAGCCGAACAGTAAGGAAATAATGTTATAACCTTGTTATATCTAAGCATTATTCATAAAGAACATTATGTATAACGAAGGTTTTTGTATCAGACTAGTTGGCGAGATAACCGTGAGGGCCGTTTGACATTTGGGTCACGTTTGTGATTATTATTATTATTTATAATGCACAGCCAGCTTATAGCTGATGCGTGCATATCATTGTTCACTTGTGTAATTGTCTTCTAAGTACTTATTAAGTCAGTTTTTAAAAGAATTCACTCAAGGTGCACTGATCACTGTCTCGCTGTCTGTTCCACTGTTTCACGATGCGGTTACCCAGCAAATGGCGCCTGGGGTTGCTTGTACCTTGTACTTAGAGTGCGTATCAGTTTCAGAGAGAGTGACCTCGCAGTCTCTCATTCATGCTCCGTGTAAATATGTCACTTAGTTCAGGTACATTATAGTGTCCGGTCAATATCTTGTAGGTTTCGATCAGATCGCCACGCTGATTGCTTTATAACTAAATTAATCAAAATAAAGCAAGACTATAACACCAAATGGACTTCACGATATTAACGCTATCTAGCGATATTACCTGTAATAGACAATCAAATTGTAAAACCATCTTCAGACCAAATTGCATTATGTTAACAGTGAAAGCGTACAAAGAAACAAACGTAATCAATTTCTCATTTAAATTTGACTAAGGATTTATAAAAATATTTTAGGTATACTTGTTGCCACAGTCTCCATTACGTACAAATCCATAATAAGTTGTATAAACGGGTCAATCAAATATACTAATAGTATGTAAACATTTTTCAAAGAAAGCGTATTACTGACGTCTCCTGATTTACAGGACCGAATAACATACAAGTTAAAGTTGATTGACTCAAACAACAGTGAAACGTTCCATTAGTCAATATTATTTCCTTGGTGGCATACAGTTCTCTAGACTATCTTACTGTTTATTCTGAAGTGTACTGCGCTCGGCGACACTGGGATCCGAACCCATGGCAGTGCGACGGTGCGTGTAAGCCGGTCCGGTTACCACGTCGCCAGACGGCGGGGCGCTGCCACGACACTCTACAGACATTCAATACACACCTACAGACATTTCAATACACACCTACATCTATTTACTAGACGGTTTGACGAGGATACTACTTGGTATCGTATGAATAGTTCATGCCCATACCAACCCTAAAGGTCCAAGTACTGTGCCAAAGTTACGCCGCCAATTTCGGCATGATTACGCCTGTACGTATTCCATCAGTAGCAACACAATTGTTAAAATTCCGTCTTTTATGGTACGTCAAATTTCGGTCGAGGTTACCGAAGTTACATACAAGTGTGAGAGGGATCGCACGAGACGAACTTCTAGTTTCGAGTTTCGTAGTAGCCCTGCTGATCACGCCAATAAATGTTATAATTTCGGCAAATGTGTTGCCAGTAATTGGAAAAGCATATTTAGCAGGCGTAAAACAAGAGACAGAGGTATTGTGCTAGATACACAGCACACAAAGCCACAAGTCAGGTATTCGCAAGCTGCCAAGTGTCATGCTCTTACTACTCTATTTTATGTAATAGGGGTCAAACGAGCAAACGGATCGCCTGATGATAACCAATTACCGTCGCGCATGGACACTTGCAACACAAGAACACTAGTGCGTTGCCAGCCTTTTATCTAGGTAGGAGTACGCTCTTTTTTTAAAGTCTTGAATGATTTTGAACATGAAACTACTGTGAGACTCACTCATATTAAATGATATTATTATATGGTGTCGTGCGAGCAGAGCGGTGGCGCGTAGTGTGCGTGTTGCGGCAGCCGCCGAGTCGCGTGCTCCTGAGAGGAAGGGCTACGAAATAGCCCGAAACATGTCGAGCTAAACTCGGTTTAAGACGTGAGTTATCCGTAATAATATCTTGAATGATTTGTTAAATGTCTCCCAGGTCCAAGTCATACTGCCATTTCTTTTTCAGTCTGTGAAAAGAGAACTCAATGAATATTCAAAAGTTAAATTAAAATCATTTATTCAGTAAATAGGCCGCAATGGGCACTTTTACACTTCATTTTTTAATCTACCAGCGCTTTCGGAAAGACCATCATTGCCAAGAAGAATGCGCCGCAAGAAACTTGGCAGAAAGTCATTAATTAAGCCTATCACTGTGGATGCGGTAGTCATGATCAGCTTCTAGTCTCCTTTCAGTTTGCCGGTTTTGGCAACCTCATTGGAGGTGGAGGAGTTGTGCAGCGTAAATATTTCTTATTTCCGTGCATCCATGTTTCAGGTTCTATGATCACTTATTAAACCAAATCACTCAAAGTACTTACATGCTCAATTGAACGTTAAAAAATCTTAAGCCTGGACTTGTGAGCTTTAAGTTTTCAGCTATGGGTTTTGGCGAGAAGAATAGATATTAGATATAAGTATAACCCTACTAAATACCTGCTAAAGTACCGAAATGTACCCGAAAAACCTTTTTATTCAGAAATACTCGCATGCCTTTTACTACAAGTTAGGGTAAATTACATTCAGCCAGGTTATTTAATCTTAAACATAGACACGAAATTTGTTTCTTAATTAGACTTGATTAAATCGGGTCGGGCACTGTGTCTTTAATTATGTTAATCATCGTTACTGCTTTGATACATAAAAAGGTTCATTGAATTGCTAATGATTACATTTTGTCTTTGGTAGAAACCTCAAAATATGTGTGTGTAATATATAGGTCTCTTTAGGCCAAGCTATGAATAAATAAAGAATGTAAAAAACTATTTCTTTAACATCGCACTCATGATTTTAGAATACATTTACCTAATAACAACCTAAAGCACGAGTATGAAACCTTTAAAAGATACATTAAGCTGGTATAGCTACTAAATTGGTAAGTGTTATTTTTAACTATTTTTGCAATAAATAATTCTTATATCAATATTTCGTTGCAAACACGAAGATGTAGAGTTGTTTACAAAAAAATCGGGTTTTATCTAATGACGTGTGTAGAGTTTATTTCGTATTTATTGTTTGGGCAGGATTTTTTTTGATCATTCACTCTGGCTATATTTTTTAATATACTAAATCCATACTAATATTATAAAGACGAAAGTGTGTGTTTGTATGTTTGTCCGTTGATCACGTTGAAACGGAGGGACGGATCGACGTGATTTTTGGCATAGAGATAGTTTATAGGCCAGAAAGTGACATAGGCTACTTTTTATCCCGGAAAAATGCACAGTTCCCGAAGAAACAGTGCGCAATAACCGAATTCCACGCGGGCATTTGGTATGTAATGTTTTTATTATAATAAACAGAGGAGTACAAGTTGTTCTTAAAAGAAGTCTCTTCGTTCCATTCTCCATACAAACGTAGTCCCGGTCTCATTTAAAAACTAGGCAACAGAAATACATAGATGAAATTTTGTAAGTATGGACTAGATGTAATTATCTATGCCTGTGGTTTTTCAGATTTTCATATAAATGTGTAATATCAGAATTACAGGAGCTCAAAAGTCGACAAAAAAAAAGATGTCAACTTTGCACGAGAATTACAGACTAATAAAGCATTTTGATATCATGATTGTAAAATATCATTGATTTCTGTGCTATACTTTTCGTATGATATGAGGACAACGAAACCCAAAATTCAACCGCCCAAATCTTGAAAAGCCTACAGCTATCTCGATATAAATAACGGACGTCGTTGCGGAAGGCATGGGGGGACGGCTGCGAGCGCTTATGTCACGAGCGATAAAGACAGCAATATCCCAAACGAATACCTATCCCGGCCGCGCAGCCGGCAGGGAAACTTCTCTTAAATGCATCCTCTACTTTTAAACGTAATCTCCAACCGTTACTTGTAGTCTACAACTTGTAACTAATAAAATGTTTTTTTCATTTTTCCGCTTATCGTTACACATCATTATATTCTAATGGGATTTTACCTTAGGGCGATCGTGATCTACATTACGTAAAAAATAAAAAATATGTACAATGATCTGGGAGCACGGTAATGCCGCTGGCAAGTCGAACGGAAGGCAAATTGTCATAATTTCTCGCACCATTTCGGCCTATTTTCAAGTATACCTTTAAGACCTGGATTTTCGAAGTTCTGGAACATTCGGTGGCTTTGATGTAAAATCGAAGAGCCGTGTAAAGTTATTACCTATAGATATCCAAGTACAGTATAAATTGTTTTAGCTGACGAGCGTCTTCTGATGGTCAGAGCCGTCTCTAGCCCATGTAGCGCCCGTGTGTAATCATTACTTTAGCGCCCCCTGGTATGTAAATGGAAAGTAGAATAGGTACAGTCAACCAATTTGATTTGTAGGCCACTATAGAACCTTGCCTTAGTAAATGCACCATAGGTAAAGCCGCCTCTGCTGATGGCATCTCTTATTTCTTAAACGTCCTTAGAACATTTTAATGCATAATATTTTACTTATTTTCATAATCCTTAATTAATTCATAAGCATACGCATACCCGGGGTATAAATGGTGACTTTTATAGAAATGTTTCGGCTTGAAATAGAAAAAAAAAACAATTGCTTGGTAACAGACATTATTTTTAAGGGATCGTGGGGACTGAATACGCAGTGATAATTTGAGTACCAAATGAGACTTTGCGTATTAAAAAAACACAGGACCGTGGGGAAAAATATAATAAACCATGAGATCCCGTTTTGATGTTGGGCGTTAAAAGAGACAGCTGTTAAGGTTGAAAGCTAAATTTATTCCAAGTGCGAGTGACGATTCAAAATGGTTAAAATTACTAAGCTACTAGGATTTATGCGCGAGAGTTTGCGTACCGCATATCATACTACGAATTTCAGAATTAACGTAACTCTACTAGAAAAATATTTCGAGATGCCTACGATTTTGTAAAAGTGTTTATACATTTCATCTCCAGTTCAGGCAGGAAAAAGAATTTTGATCTGCTTATTTATTCAATGTAAGGTAACTGTATAATTTGAACCATTAATGAGCATCGTCAGTTCCGTCTGATAAAAGGTATTTACACTCCAAACCCTTCGTCGCAAGAGCCCTCTATCGGCGAAACAATTCCAACCGGAAGTGACGTCACAGCCAGCCGCCATGCTAATGGCTAATGCGCGTCACCGGAAGTAGGAAACAGGAAACGGCGTGGCCATCTCGCGAATTATCATTTAGCATTTTATTGTTGTGGCAGCATTGTTTGTAAGTGATGGATTGTTTGTTTTGGAAAGTTTGTAAGTGAATTCTTTTGGTTGGAAGATTTTGTTTGACATAATTTAGTGGTCTTTGTTTACACGTTTGTAGCGTTCTAGACGCTGACAGAAACTGTTATAAAAACATTTTTTTTTACAAAATAGGCTGGCATACGAATAAGTGGGTCACCTGATGCTAAGTTGGTATTATCATATCACCCTTGGATATCGCAATGCCAGAGAGTTGCAAGTGCGTAAATATTAAAGTATTATTATTTTTTATTTATTTAAATAAATAATTAAAAAGTATTTTCGTCCTTTTAAAGTTTTAACGCATGACATTTGATAATTGAAATGAATTTAATTTCCCGTCACATCTTGGCCTTTTTACATCCCACTACAGACACAGCTCAGAGCATAATGCAGAGCAGAATGGGCCTTGATTTTAGGTTTTATTGAATTTAGTTATAATTTTTTGATCCATATTTGCCTGCTAGTAACGCCAACGAGAGCGCTGTAAAAACTGCAACCGCTGTATGTCAAACCACTCCGAAGAATTACCCCGAATATTTCTGCATCCAAATAACACGGTCTTAAACGCACCGAGTTCCGATTCTCAAAACCTACTTGCTCAAATGCCACAAATAAAATCACGTTAACAAGATTCGTAGGTGCGTAAACGTCGTTAGAATTACTTATTCGTTTCGGCACGTCGGCGCGGCCATCAATCCACCTGATAACCAATCGATAAGTCGCTCACATTCGGAATAAGATTCGGGAATAACCCCCCGGTTCATGGGAATTGAATTGTGTTACCGATCTCCCTGTTGCTGGGTACGTGCACTGGCGTGCAAACTAAATTATAACTGAATTTCGGGTAATTGGTTTTATTTTGACGAAACACTCGTTTTGGCAAGCTTTTGTTTTTAGACTCAAGCGCATGGTAATTTTTTTAGGGTGAGTCCACATTTGTATTAGCATATCGTATTTCCGTTGCATAAACGTGAAAAGATTAAATAGGTACAATCAGGTACCCTTTCCGATATGTTCATGTTCCATCGCGAATCTTAAGTACACCATGAGTTAAACTAATTGATTGAGTCTCTGAAATGTTTCAACCGCCGTTAAGTAACCTTAAGTGATATATTTAAAAATAACTTTAATTATTTTCCTTTTTGGTCACATGGTGAATTAAGAAAAACTCAAAGGTACTGGCGCGCACCGCACTCTATCATCAAATAAATGGATTAAACACATATTTATGATACGAGTAATTAAGTAATCATTTATTTACATTCAATATTATACAAAAATAACAGATACATTACAAATGCAAAGAAAAGTAAATTACATGTAGAATTTTTGGACTATAAAACCAAAAATGTGTTAAATGTAAGTATCACAAAAAGTAAAGAAGTAATAACAATTCATATTTATTCTTTCGAAAATAACAACATACAAAAACTTTAAAAGAAGACAAAGAACCTAATCACGTAAAACGTAGCAATACAAATCTGCAACCTTAAATATGTTTTCAGTTTCACGTTTGTTATTCGATAAGAAATATTTTTGGTATACTCATTTAACTGTTGCCATGTCCTCGAGTGTATCAGCGCATCCAAAGTAACAGACATGGTATTATTTAATAATAAATTATTGAGATTTTCAATTACATATTTTTTCCTTTAACGTTCCTTGCCCTGTAAGAAACTGTGGAATAATTTACTTTTTTCTTCCTTCATTTCACGAGCTTAATCGAAAGTGAATCGAATATAATTTTCGGAATATTCTCACTGCTAGCTTTGGGAATAAATTGACCTTTTACATAATTGTAGGAGTTTCGTGTGGAAATTTTCTTTTCATGCCTTATATTATTCTGTACCTAGTTCATTCCATTTATTCAGGAATTTGTTATTTACAGTCGCGTCATTACGTTGTAGTCGGCTTGAAATATTATTTATTAAAAAAATAAAAAACAGGTGAATTTGTTTTGGGAACAGCTTTGCGAAATTATTTGCCAGAGTATTTCCATTACATATTAAATGATATTGTAACGGATCACTCAGGAAATAGCCCGAAACATGTCGAGCTAAACTCGGTTTAGGACGTGAGTGATCCGTTACAATATCATTTAATATGAGTGAGTCTCACGGTAGTTTCATATTACGATTACAACTGTAGCGCTAAGATGAAAGTTATAGGTGTGTTTTATTGTTCAGGACGTATTCTAACGTTAGCAGTCACATTCACCTTCTCTTTCTAACCTTGTCTTACATCGTGTGATAGAAGAAGACATGAAAACAATTGTGATTCCAAGTTTGGACGATAAGGCCACTGATATCGTATTGACAAATTGCTTATAGTCGGAAAAATGTTACTGCCTTAACTTCAGATTTGCTGTCATTATCAGTCGCTTTGAGATTGACAAACAAAACACTATGTATTGTAATATGATTGAATCTATTTATGGATTCTACAAGGTGTTAATTAAATAACTGAAAACCAGAAAGTAGTTTGCTCATAATCGAGAGTAGAATTGATTACACTGTGTTTTAAATTAGGTTGTGTTTGTGTTTTTAAATCCCTTTTTTTATTGTGACCAGTCTAAAAGTTAAGACTGCAACAGGCCAATTAAATATTTTAGCGAGGTTACATACGATTTTGATAATTTAATATGGCCGGTTTGCTGTCAGTGCGTGATTTTCTTCTAAAAACGTCAAAGCTCAACTGGAAAATACAAATCATAAGTGTAGAGTTAGAAATTAAGTAGAATTACCGACTTAGTAAAACACACGAATATCTTTGAAAATAATGAAGGTAGGTATTCAAAAATAAATGCAATTAAATGACTCAAAATTAAAAAATATTTTTGGGGTGTCTGAGGTTTTCAATTATTTAATTAACACCTTGTATATTTATGTATTTATTTTTAAGATAAAAGGTTCTCGACTGTACTTACCTAACAGTACACTTAAACTAGTTTGATATTGTCGTTCGGAACTTGAAATTAAAGATCGCTTTTCTCTTTATTTCTCATTTGAATCTTCAGGAAACAAAGAATACCGACAAGTCCTGGGCGACTTTGAATTTAAACAAAAAAAAAACAATAATTCAATTAAAAACAAATTAAACATAACAAATTGATGTAACAAAGTCCATTAATTAACATTTTGAAGGTATAAAATAACTTCCACAAGCATGCCTAAGCTAACAGTGTAAACATTATTTTCTAAACATCAAAACGGCGTATTTTACTGTCTATCACAGCTCCGCATACCTCTTGCGGGGAAATACAGCAGTGAATATCCCGCGGGATAAAACACGCCACAAATCATACGGCGGAATTCCTAAGTTACCGCTTCCTGCGCCGAGAAATATTGTGTAGACCGTGTGGGTATAAAATGTGTGTGAATTTTTATTATAAAACAGGAAGGCAGAAGTATTTGACGTTTGAGATACGTACTCGTACGTATACATAAAAAAGTTGGATGGTTTTTAGTATTTGTTTAATGTTTATTAGATCTTTGATTTGAATTGAAATAGGGGAAGGGGGGTAACACCGGATAGTTAAAAAAACATATATTATTGATTATTATACACATATAATAAATAATAATAGACTATCATTTGACATAAATTTAAAGAGATCAAGTTATTATTTAAAAGATCAATCAAAATTAGCTAAAATTTAGTAAATCCGATTTCACCCCCCCCTTTTAACTGTTTTGTGTTAAGTACTTTTTTTGTAATAATTGAATGGATTGCAATATTTGCAGCTAAAATATGTATGTATGTATGTAATTTTTAGGGTAACGTACTTAAAGGGTAAAAACGGGAGCCTATTCATAATAATAATAATAATTAATCCATTCCTTTCGGGCAACTTGTCCCATACAATAAATAGGTACCTTGCAGATTAACTAGTAAGGTTGCAGAAGACTAGTTAGGTGACAAAACGGCCTGACTCCGTTGAGTTGCCGTCCCTGACGTCACATTCATCTGCGGCATGGTGCCCCGGAACTGCCGGAACATGAAGTGTTCCGCAATCGCGATGGCTATTACTAAGACTGTCCGTCCGTCTGTCTGTCTTAAAAACAGAATAAAATCAATTTTAAGTTGGGGGGCTGTAAACGAAAGAATTAAAAAAATGTTTAGTAACAAAAATAAATCGCCTACAATTAAAAGTACCTATTTATTTTACTTAACATAGGCTGCTGACAGTCAGTAACTTAACTTTTGTGGTTCTCTATCGTTTGCCCGAATTTAATATGCCCGAATGTATCGTTTTCTAGAATTTTGCCATGAAGTAATTTATTTCTGAAATAGTAATTTCTTCAGAGTTAATATTAAACTAACCTAACCTAATCTACTGCATTCTATATGATGACATTTAAAAAAATCCTGAAAACAGCACGGTTCTATATATTTTATGGCAAATGTTGGTATGGCAAGTGAAATTCGGGCAAGTAATGGTAAACGAACTTTTGTAGGTATAAATTAAAAAGGAATACATCATAAAAAAAGTCTTCTGTAATTCAATCTTAAACAATATTTATGTCTTATTTATTTATGTTTATATTTGTGTGTTGTGTGTTTAATAAAGCTTATTTCTATTTCTATTTCTTTTTCTTCATCATGACAATCATAATGACAGGTAAAATAAACAAAAGCCCGCGCTCTTTCCATTACCAAACAAAATACACAATAATATGCCAATTTTGTGCATCGTCTAATCAAAAGTCCTTGTATTTACCCGGATATATTACATCTCTAGTAGCAGAACCCAACTAGCGTCGCCGCCGGCTGCCGTGGAAACAAGCAAATTCGAATTTTATGTAAATAATGGGTTATATCATTTCGTTCTGAGTTTGTTTAAGAATTGGCTGGAGCGCTTGGGGCTTTGTTTGTTTCGTGTATAATAAAAAGGCCCTTTTAGGGTTCCGTAGTGCTAGAAAGGATATTTGTTTCGCTATGTCCGTCCGTCCGAGGCTTAGCTTTGAGATTGTTAGTTAGTGCTAGAAAGCTATAATTTTTCATGAGCACGTTCACGTTAACCACGTCGATAAAGCGGTTAAATAAAATTTAAATATAATTATTTTTTCTCGCTAAGACTATTTTCAGTTTAGGGATTCATAAGCATTGGGTTCTAAAGTGCTATTTTTTGATAGAGACAAGCAGAAAAATCTGAGTGAAAAAATCATAGTGATTGTATTATAATGAATTTAAAAAGAATACTATCACAATTTAGTAAGCTTTACAAGTTAACGAGTAATGATGTAGTCGATCAATACTTAATGTAGAATATTTATTGTACCTATATTTGTACGGACCCCTAAACTGCGAGTGGCCCGATAAAAACATGACCGGTTTTTTAGCGAATGAGCTGCGACTGCGGATATTATAGGTTATGTCCTTGTTTTTGATATAATTTGTTGTAAATAGACATTAATATATGTTCCGAATAACATTGGCCTTGGGGCAGTCGGGTAAAAAGAAACAAGAGAAAACTGCCGAAATTTATTCAGAAAACAAAGGTAAGGCTTACACGGTTTTAAGATAAAGGTTCATACTGAAAACCAGCGCTGCTGCTGAGTATGGACCTTTTTTCTATTTCGGTACTACAATTGTTTTCCGTTTTAGGGTTCCGTAGCTAAAATGGCAATAACGGAACCCTTATAGTTTCGCCATGTCTGTCTGTCCGTCCGTGGCTTTGCTCAGGGACTATCAATGCTAGAAAGCTGTAATTTTTCACGGATATATATGAAAACTATGCCGATAAAATAGTACAAGTAGTTTTTTCTCATCCAACCCTATAGTTTGGGGTATCGTTGGAAAATACCTATTTTAAAACCATTAGGGGGTTGTTGCTAAGACGATTTTTTGATTCAGTGATTTGTTTGCGAAATATTCAACTTTAAAGTACAAATTTTCATTAAAATCAAGCGTCCCCCCTCTTAAATCTAAACGGTGTAAAAATTTGAAAAAATTCAGGATGGTAGTAAGTATATCAAACTTTCAAGGAAAACTATAACGGCTAAGTTTTCTTGAGAATTATTAGTAGTTTGTGAGTAAATAGCAGCCTAAGGTATAAAATATACCTAAACTATGGTAGATTCCGTATAAAATACGAAATTCTTAGAAAAATATTACTTAATTTTTTCGTAATGGCTACGGAACCCTATTTCGGGCTTGTCCGACACGCTCTTGGCCAGTTTTGTATTTTTCTTGCTGTGCCGAATTTTGGTAAATCATTATTCTTAATCTTAACATTAACCTACTACCTGCATCAAGAATACCATTATACAATTGACCATTATGCCGTGTACGGATAATTTTGGCACCTAGAACCTAGGGAGTTGTACAGCCGCCATCAGATGATTCAAAGCGGCCCAGGTGATCAAAAATATCGATACAAGAACTCTAATATCTTCATAATATTGCTCAGATGGCAACTGTACGTTGCTGTTCTATTTGTAAAAGACAATCTCAAATTCTATTCCTAGTAAGTTAGCAACTCGTCTCCTGCGGCCTTGTCCAGCCCCTTTATACATATGGATATATTGCTATCGGCAGATCAACCGATACAGTGCAGCGACACAATTTACCTACGTCAAGCTGACAGCCTTCTGAGATTGGGCCTACGTAGACTAGATCTAGAACAGTATGGCAAGCCACGAAATAAAAACGCTAGCAGCTTATATGTAACTTTTCCTAGGATCGGTACGGTTTCCTCTACAGGCTACACTACCTGAAAGAAAATAAGGACTACGGATTTTCATTGCTAAAACGACTATAGAATAGTAATAGGGAATATTATTGCAATTTTCTGCCGTCAGAGTGCAGCACTAGCACAAAACCGTAAAAAGTTTTTTGAGTATCTTAAATGGCATAATATCATATTTAAATTTTGGGAAATATAGCTCTATCGTTACTATCGATGTAAATATCATGATATTTTGTTACTAATAAATATATCATGATTTCTATACTCATTGGTGACGTTCTGTCATGGCGGCAAAATATAAAGTGAACTGAAGTTGCCTTAAAATAGTTTTATGAATACAACATGACACAATACAATTACTTTTCATTCAGTTAAGTGTATTCAGATAAAACCGTAAATGTACCTTCCTATTTATGATTTCGTTTCACCGAAGAAACTCAAGTAGCCAAAAAAACGGCCATTTTGATATTTTAGTGGGAGAGCAAAATCTATAGCATATAATAATGGCCTGTATAATACGGTATTTGACTATTTTTTATATGTTTTATAAATTATAACTTCACAATGCCTGTTATTGAATAGAGAACAATTTTTTAAGCTACCTTCACAAATAACAAAGTTATGAAGGTTTGAAATTCAAGTTTAGACAGAGAAAGACAGACATATCCAAGCAAATAGGCAGGTCATATGGTACGCATATATATGTCCAACGGTGGGTGCCCTACAGCTGATATGATGATGATATAATATGATAGTAGTAGTAGAGTTGTGAATAGTTATACAAGGTGGGCCCTGCAACAGGAGCAAAAAATTAAACCACAGCTTCCACTCTTCATCTTGAGCTAATTTAGTTTTACAACTTTTGAAAATAACTTGTATTATGATTTTTATTGTAGTTTAAAGTTTAATTGGACAAGCAATGTATTGCGAAATCCGTCATTTTGTTACGTGACAGGTGATGTCATTTAGACTATTGGATGCAGTACATTGAAAATACCATTTAATTTGTTTGGAATAAACATAATTATAAAATTACTTATTTTTGAAAGTTGGAGAACTAAAGTAGGTCCATTTGAGTAGCAGAACCTGTGTTTTAATTTTTACAGGGCCCACCCGGTAAAGCTTGAGACGTTAAGCTACTGGGTTATATTATACTACTTGCATGTGTTATTCTGTCCACGTACATCGAAGAAAAGGTCGTTAGGGAACTTTTTAGCCGTAGGGTCGTGGGTTCGAACCCTGACAGTGAACGGTGAGTGAAAATATACCTTATCAATCTTGTTACATTCCCCAAATGTATGTAGAGTCTATTAAATCACGTACTAGTTAAACTGGCTCGTGAACTCTACAGAAAGGGGTTTTATATTTACGAGTTTTGTTTAAAAAAAAACAATTTTGACCCCCGAAGCAAAAGAGGGGTGTTATATGTTGGGCCAGCCTACCTGTCTGTCTATCTGTGGTATTGTGTAGCTCTCAAACGGACAGACCGATTTCAAAGGGTTTTTGGGGTTCCGTACCCAAAGGGTAAAAACGGGACCCTAATTACTAAAACTCTGATGTGCATTCGTCGGTCACCAGGCTGTATCTTATGAACCGTGATAGCTAGACAGTTGAAATTTTCACATGTATTTCTTTTACCGCTATAAGAACAAATACTAAAAACAGAATAAAATAAATATTTAAGGGGGGCTCCCATACAGCAGCAGGCAGGCATACAGACGCTGCAGCTCTGGTTACAGGGCTACGGCACATGCTGAGCTGAGTCCTTTTCACAATTTACTGTGTTTTTGTTGTGATGTAGTGTGTTTTTGTTGTCAATAAATGTTGTGAGTTTGAGTTTGAGTATACAACACACGTGTTTTTTGCTAATGTCTAATGTTTTATACCTAGATCAATTAGAGCGCACGAAGGGTTCCGTACCAAGGAGTCCGAATCGCACTTGGCCGTTTTTTTTTAAGTGAATGCAAGTTTTATTGCGGTGGTTCTTAGCTCCGCACTGTATCATTAAAATTGATTTGTTTTTGAGATACCTATGGAACTATGATGATAATTTGTTTGTTTTTTGAACTGACAAGCGATTTTGCAATGTCACCTTTATCAGTTTTGTTATTTTTCCCCTTTATGGGGGCCTTTAAATATCGTAGCTACAAGTTAAACTGGCAGGCGAACTTTTTACAAAGGTATTTTTTATTCAAACATCAATAAGTCTTGGGATACTCGTTATCCCTATACTTGTTTTTTTAGCATTAGAAATAAGGTCATCTTAGGCCTCTAGGTTGGCAGCGTCCGCAATACCCCTGGTGTTGCAGATGTTTATGGGCGTTGGTGATCTCTTACCATAAGGGGACTCACTTGCTCGTTTACCATCCAGTCGAAAAAAAAAAGAAAAAAGTGCTTTAAGCGTGAAGCAAATATACACACATACATACCTTTGCGTTTATAATATATATGTAATGAAATAAGAAAATATTTTTTATTACTTTTTAAGTCTGCAAAGCAAGCAAACGCACGCATTAGGTATGGATTCTTGAAAAGGATCTTCGATCCCCCGCCCAGTAAGTATATATTTTTTGTGTTCTTTTCACAGTACCTGTAATTAAGTAAAAGAACTAGTCGTAATTTTTTTAAAGTTTCCTATCGCTCACCGCTTCTTATCTCTCAAATTTTCCTTCTTTCATAATCTCGCCAGTGAGCTCTCTATATGGTTGTTGTAATTCTGAATGAGGCAAGAAAAGCCACGGTGCGGTACCATGTTTGTGACGGTGACATCTATGTATAACTACGTATAGATGAACTTGGGTTGTTATCGTTCGTTAGTCTTACATTATTGGGACGCAGTCTGTAATTGGTCCACAGAAATACACCGGCTGGGTTTTACACGGCACGATCACGTGTAGATAAATAACTAGAAAAATTGAAGTAAAAACTAAAAAAGGAAATAACTCTAGTAGTCTACAACTCTGTTAAGTATCTTAAAGTTCAACAGTGGGGAGATCAAAATCCTGATCGGCTCAAGAATTCCCAGTACCATCCTAATGTGTCTCGACTGTTGAAGCTTAAGTCCTACTAAGTACATGAGTGCTTACTTTTTGCCATAATCTGAAATTTTCAAAAATCCCTAAGGTTTATATTTTTCACTGAAAATCGCTGACATGGTTCCTAACAACAGATCTTTGTTGTCTTAAGGAGCTGCCACACCGCTGCTTATAAAACGGCGACGTTACAGAATCGCAGTGACGCTTCGTATGCGCACCGTTTTTTTGCACGCTTTCCACACCGCTGCTTATAATACGCAAACGGTGTGGAATCGCAGTGACATGCCGTTAACGTCACGCGTTTTGTTCGGTAAAGTCCTGAAGTTTACGGCACGTCACTGCGATTCCGTATTTTAAGCAGCGGTGTGGAGAGCATGCGATAAAAACGAAGCGCATACGATGCAACACTGTGATTCCGTAACGTCGCCGTTTTTAAGCAGCGGTGTGGCCGCTCCTATAGGTATCATCATCAACGTCCCACTGCAGGGCACAGGCCTCCCCTCAGAATGAGAGGGCTTGGGCAGTAGTTCCCACGCGGGCCCAGTGCGGATTGGGAACTTCACACACACCATTGAATTGCTTTGCAGGTTTGTGCAGGTTTCCTCACGATGTTTTCCTTCACCGCAAAGCTCGTGGTAAATTTCAAATGTAATTCCTCACGATTTTGCACGATCCTCTGCTTGAGAGGCCATAGGTCAAACCACTCGGCCACCACGGCTTCTCTATAGGTATAGTAAGAGACATTCTAAATGTGTCACCCTATATCTCGATGACGAGATAACCAAGTGGTTAGAGTACCTGACTACGAAGATCGCAGCCCCGGGCTCGATCCATTTTTACAATCAATGGTTACGCATGTTCATCCATTGGTTAGTAGCACAAGCATAGGCCTCCCCCAAGACTCTCCACACAGGTCTTGTGCTGATATTTATTTATAAGTAACTAGCATACTAGAACCTTCCAATATCGCTAAAGCGTAAACTCGTCGACATGTGTGTCCTGCCCAGCCTAACCTACGGCGCGCAAACGTGGTCACTTACAGAAGCTCAAAAGTCCAAACTCAAGGTTTGCCAGCGGACAATGGAGCGAAGCATTCTTGGTGTCCGAAGAACGGACCGGATTAAAACGCTGAGCTGCGCTCAAAGACTCGAATTGCTGACGTGGGCGTTAAGACGGCCAAGTTGAAATGGGACTGGGATGGACATATCTGTCGAATGAACCCAGAACGTTGGGCCAAAATTGTTACGGAATGGGTCCCTAGTGACGGATACCGACGACTTAGATGCCTATAATGTGGGATGGCGGGAGCTCGCCTTTGATAGGCAGGAGTGGAGCAAGAGAGGAGAGGCCTTTGCCCAGCAGTGGGACACAAAAATAGGCTAATAAAAAAAAAACTAGCATAGCCCATAGTATTTTTCAAATCGTGCCGTGTCCGTATCTGGTCCACAGAAAGGCCTTAGCCACGTGAACCCTCTTCCATAGAGCCTCGTTAAGTCGCATTCACGTCGCCGAACGGATATTTTTGTCTGGTATCGCTATCATTTACTATACGTACGACCCGAATTGCCGTTATTTGCTGTGATTGGCGTGATACCGGGGCATTGGTTTTGGATAAATTAGTGATTTCAGCCGGCGATGTGAATGATGCTGATTCAATCGGATGAAGAACAGTGATTTGGAGTTGTTACGCGGTTGTAACAATTTTGTTTGGTATTTTTAGAGTTCTTTAGCACAAAAGGAAAAACCGGCCAAGAGCGTGTCGGACACGCCCAAAATAGGGTAGCCATTACGAAAAAATTAAGTTATATTTTTCTAAGGATTTCGTATTTTATACGGAATCATCCAAGTTTAGGTGTAACCTAAAGGTGTGTACCTTAGAGTAAAACTACTAATAATTCTCAAGCAAACTTAGCCGTTATAGTTTTCCTTGAAAGTTTGATATACTTACTACCATCCTGATTTTTTTCAAATTTTTCCATCCACCGCTTTAGATTTTAGAAGGGGGGGGGGGACGCTCGATTTTAATGAAAATTAGCAATTTAAAGTTGAATATTTCGCAAAAAAATTAATGAACCGAAAAATCGTCTTAGCAAACCCCTAATGATTCATACAACATTGAGATTGATTGATTGTTGGATGAGAAAAAAAATCACCCCCACTTTACGTCGTTGGGAGGTACACTAATATAAAATTTTTTTTTTAGTTTTTTATTGTACAATTTTGTCGGCATAGTTTACATTTATATCCCTGCAAAATTACAGCTTTCTAGCATTGATAGTCCCTGAGGAAAGCCGCGGACGGACGGACAAACAGACAGACAGATAGGCAGACAGACATACAGACATGGAGAAAATATAAGGGTTCCGTTTATGCCATTTTGGCTCCGGAACCCTAAAAATGATTGTGTCTCTGTCAAGGTCCTTTTTCTCAGAAACGGTTGGAGGTATCCCGATGATGATGTAATCAAAAGATACAGTCATTACAAATATTATGTTTCATAGAAATTGCTGTAACCGTAAAACAATCTTCTAGCTGTTCTAGAAACTTGAAATTTGTATGAAAGTAGCTCTTAAAAGTTGTATGAAAATGTCATCTTTTTGTGGCTGTCTGTCTCTCTGTAATCAATAATCATCTAAAACGACCCCACAATGGCTTAGGAGGAGGCCCTGTTAAAATTGGATATTCATAGATTCAGATCTGAAAATTTGTACGGAACCCTCGATGTGCGAGTCCAACTCGCACTTGGCGGGTTTGCATAGGATTATGTTACATTATACTTGATTATAGGTTATAATGAAGTAAATTGCACAATGGCATTGGATTTTCATTTCGATATTGTACCTATCTAATAGGTTATCTTTCACCTTAATTATACATAGGTACTTATTTAGGTAGGAAATCGTAATAAATTAGTGTATGTTTTTTCAATAGATTTGAGGTTCAGAAATAGCGTCCAAAAATAATACAAACTTATTCCGAAATCTTTAGAATGTATACTTCGAAATTTTCAGGAACGTAGAATGTAGGTTATTATAATGCAATTATATTTAGTCACTTAGGTGACTTTCATACTTCATTTTATAATTTTAAGCAATATGCGGGCGGCGTAAGTAATAAGCGGGCGTGGACAGGGATTCATAATTTTCGGGTGTCTTGTCTAAAGTAATAGTGGGGGTGGGGTATCGTTTATAATGTATTTAGGAGCGATTGATTGTGGAGTGGTGAGTTACAGGAGTGATGATCGAAAAGCGAAGTCTTGGTAGGCCTTCCATAGGTACCTATCAATAAAGTCAGACATCTTTAAGAGACTCCTTGTGAAACGCCTAAGTTGAACAGTTGTTGGCGTCTTCGTTAAGTTGCGTGAAAAGTCCGTAAGAATTGAATTCGAAATAGTTAAAAAATTCTGTCTGTTCTAACCATGGCATTTTTTTTCTTTCCAGCCAGATACTGCCGACCCCAAACCTAGCAGGAGAAAAAAAACAATAACTCAGCCATTTAGCCGATGCCACTATAAAAACAAAAGCCGAGCGTTCCGCATACGAATTTGGAATGTGGAAATTTTGCAGGTGCTTTATCGTCAACACGCTCCTGGCAGGGTTCTTTTCCGACAACACTTCCGTTCGGTTCACCAATTTCGCAAGCACGTGAGATCACACGAATGGCCCGACGTGACACGGTTTCATAAAACACCTACCAATTTGTGTAGAGCTCCCGACCCCCTGTGACCTTAGCTTAAATGAGCTCGCCAGGGGAGAGGGGGGTGAAAGCGGAGCTCGAGCTCCAGTGGTTGTTGGTAAAAAATAAGTTTAAAACTCTATAGGTGTTAGGTAAACGTGGGAATTGAACGGAATTTGTCGGAATGACTTTGATAATTAGAAAAGCTGGTTCAAAGGAAATTGTGGCACAGGTATGAATTATAGGAAAAAAATCAATTTTATTGCATTTGAAATTAAATTCGCGTGACGGAACATGGCACGATTGCTTAAAATTTACTTACTTGTATTGTATTGTAGATATTTTTGAAGTAAATAATTCTTTAAATTTAACAAAAAATAATCATAACCTTTTCTTAAAAAGAAAGTGTCATTTGGCCTTCAAAATATTTAAAAATAATGTGACCAGCCAAATGAAATAATAGTTTCATTATCATTGTTTTAATATTGTACTGAAAATGACTCTGGTTAAGATCGAAATGCGTCAGCATTATGTGGTGGTGGTGATAGTTGAGTTTGTGTGTGTTCTCCCAATGTGAAGGTGGAGGAACTGCATGAACACACATTTGTTGCATGGGTAACTATCGTAGTGTCGCGGGTGAGCAAAGCCATTGTTTTTAGTTCATTGAAACAATTATTATTACACATATTGTCACTTCCTATTCTTTGCCTATCACTCAAAGCATACGGGAGCTACCCCAGAATATTAAAAAAAAAAAGTTAATGCAGATACTGTTGGAAAAAAATATACTACAGTGTAGGCGATTTTCTGTCGCAAGATAGTTTCTAGTACAGTTGTTTTTAGTGTTAGCAAATGTAATTTGCATGCTAGTATAAGAAAATTTTACAAATAGCAGGATAAGAAACCTTTTGTCTCATTAACATCTAATGACAGTTGATGTAACTACTTATTCTATGCAAATAAATCTTCTATTCTATTCTATTCTATTCTATTCACAAAAAATTGCGCACTTACATTACAATTTTGTCTGTGCATAGCAAAAATTACCTACAAAATGACAAATAAAGAAAAGCTAAAGACAGCGTTCAGTTCCCGCTTAACAAGCTTTTACGAATAAGATAGACCATTTCAATTTTCACATATTTCAAATTCGGTAACACCACGCCTGAAATATTGGGCTCTCAAAGATTACCACGGATTCACAGTGGATACCAAAAAATGGGAAGGTTTATCTGGGAGCCTAAGTTATGGCCAGTCAAACTGTAAACCCGGTTTAAAATCACATCGAGGCGGCCATTTAACTTCATTCGCAGTTTTACAGAAAAATAGGGATCCTTGCTACAAACTAAAACACGAAAATTACGGAATTAATATTGATAGGTATAATAGATGTCACAAATGCGCTAATAATTGTAAGTATATATCGGGTTTGTTTTATAAAGAAGCACAGTTTGACTTGTATTGTATAGTATTACTCTTTATTAGAAATAAGAAATGTTTATTGTTTTGAACCGTGCACAGTCAAGGGCAAAGATAATATCGATACGGCCAAAGTATCAAAAATATGTATACACGGCCTAAATGTCAAGTGCATAAAGTCGTGTATACATATTTTTGCAACTTTGGCCGTGTCGATATCTTTGCCCTTGACTGTACAATTGTATTAAAATTTTTGCATCATTATGAAATAGCTGAATCTGTTCTATGTAACATCTACTGAATTCTCAGTAACATTAACATATATTTATTATTAAATGATCAGGAACTAATTTTTCTAAGGTTTTTTTTGTAATGTTGTCGAAACGTCGAGGTAAATATTACTTGTGTGTTTTGGCGTAATAAGTCCTGTTTGTGGTATTTTGACTATAATTTTCTAACTCAGTAATTCTTGGCGAATATAATGGTGATCATGAATAAATCACAATTACATGGAACCAAGCAATTTCTTTTTGTAATATTTTTATGTTGAAAATTAAATAAGTAAATTAAAATTCATTGTCACCCTACTTACTGATTATGATAGTTATCTATAGAAAATTTCAAAAATTGTAAGAAGCAAGTAGTGAAAGTCAGTTCTACTTCAGTTCAGTTAGTGGTTTAATGGTTTAAAATAATCGTTAACTATAATTAATTAAACTGTGAGTAGGAGATCGTAATACTTCGTCTATTGAATTTGATTTAGGTTGATTATTAATATTTTTCAACTGCTGATCACCCATTAAAAAGCATCGTGTATACAAGATGTTAATTAAATAACTGAAAACTTCAGACACTCTAAAAATATTTTTTCATCTTAAGATAGTTGATTGCATTTATTTCTGAATAGTGTGTTTTGCTAAGTCAGTAATTCTAATTAATTTCTAACTCTACCTACACTCATAATTTGTATATGTCAGTTGCGCTTTGACGTTTTTAGAAGAAAATCACTAAGAAAATCACACATTGACAGCAATCGCCAGTATTATTTATCGAATGTATGCACTCGCTAAAATAATAATATTGGCGCCTGTTCAGTGGCTTAAGACTGGGCAAAATAAAAAAGGTATTTAAGAACACAAACAAACCTAATTTAAAATATACTGTAATCGATTCTAATCTAGATTTGGAGCAAACTATTTTCGGTTTTAGTTATTGAATTAACACTTGTACAATACAAGATTTCATTTTTTCAACATCTGTAATTTACTACAGGAATGAAAGAGTTTGCTCCTGAAAATGGAAATATTTATTAATGATTTCTCCACATTAAAAAATAAAAAATTGAAAAATATGTCTTAATTTGCCAATACTACCACAGATAGATATGTTCTTTGCCTTTATCACCAGAAGGAGCTGTCATAATTTTGATATAGTCTCTATGCAACTCTACGTCAGATTTACGTGATTTTTTCAAGAGACCTAGACAAAAGTAATAATCTATTGGCGTAGTTTTGGAGTTATGCCCTTTTAGATAATCAAAATATTAAATTTTAATAAATTAATTAATAGTGGTAGGCTAATTTTAAAATATCACTGTTTCCTCTTTCCAAACAGATACGGAGAATGATCAAATTATTAGTTTAGAATATAACACCTTCAATTATCCTAAACTTAAAGTAATTAAAACGAGTCCCCTCAGGTAAGTATTTGACAATGCTGGCAGCGTTCCCTCTCTGAATAGATAAGCTAATTCTTTGTCCGAGGAAGCTGCCAGCTCTTCCCCTTCCCCTTCCCTGCAGCTGGTCCCTTGTGACGTCTACTAAACTATTTTTTATTTCCTTTTTCCTTGTCATGCTTCAAAGCGCTAGGACCCCACGGACCAAAGATATCGACACTAAATGGGACAAAATCATATTTGGAGTCTAAAACCCTGTATAGGTACTTTAACTTTTTTTCAGCCGCTTCGAATGCTGTACCAGCTCTGTTGCAGATTCCATGGGGATGGGAAGGAGCCAGCGTGTCAGAACAAGTTGAATTCTCATTTCCGTAAGTATTATCATCTAGCTACCACAGGGGTATTGTTTCGGAGGTACGTTGTTCATTTCATATAAAAACTTCAGCCTTTTAAATTGTTCGTAGTCGGGTTATAAGTCTGTTCTTTATTGAAGGATTTAACGTTGAATCCGTTAGTTGTTTAAAAAATGGAGGCTCAGCATCCGATCGGTGCTATATTTTGGGCTCTAGTAGCCATTTACGCGAATTAAAATGCAAATTCGCGTAGTCAATGCATTCTGTTGGATTTTGTAACGGTTGCCATGAAGCTGGTTAAATTGAGAAAGTGGAATGACGAGACTTTTTTTTTTTAATAACATTGCAATTTTATTTAACACTGTCTACCTTGCTTCATCATCTAATCTCAGCCTATTATAATAATATAGCCACTGCGTGGCAAAGGCCTACTCTCAGTATGAGAGGTCTTGGGCGGTAGCCCACGCGGGCCCAGTGCGGACTGGGAACTTCACATATAGCTTAAAAGAATTTCACCGGTGGGTGCACGTTTCCTCACGATGTTTTCCTTCATCGTAAAGCTCGTGGTAAATTTTTTATGTAATTTCGCACATAAATTCCGAAAATTTAGAGGTGTGAGCCGGGTCAAACCACTAGGCCACCACGGCTCACCTTGCTTAAATCATAGAAATGATAATTGGTGAAAATCAAATGCCGAGTCTCAAAATGTACAATTTACTTCACACACACAAACACACAAACATCACGCCTGTATTCCCAAATGGGGTAGCCACGTTACCGCTTCGGAGCCACTTTTACCAATTTTAGGTTTTAAGTTACAATTTACTTCATTATAATATAACCAAATCAGTATAACATAATCCCATTACTGTTACAAAATATTTGTTTTGTATAACGATGCGATATGTATGGGTTGTAATAGAATAGCAAAATTGTTAGAAACAGCCATTTGAATACGTTTCTCAGTGTGCACAGTAGAACCATTTTCAATAAAACCTTTGGTACTAGAATTCCATTTTGGAATTAGTCTAGCCTTCGGGCCTACAAGTTTACTAAAATATAACACAGATTAACTGGTTGCAGCCAGTGCTATCTTTATTAAAATCGCTTGGTTTTATTAATAAAATAATTTAGACGTTGGATTAAACTTTCTATAGGTGCTTTTTTTAGCTTTACTTTATCAGATGGTTTAACTTGTAAAAAGGTTAGCTTAATAATTACAATAAAATAATCAGTTATTCTAAGCTCATTTCAAGCTTTCATTTGATACCCATGCAATAAAAAAACCCACTTCCGTATTTGTTTGGTTCGCAGACGCCATTTTGAATTATATATCCTATGTCACTTCGGCAGATTTGACGATTCTAATGATACCTCGGCTATTTGGTACACCTTTCTTCTTCTTTTTTTACCCGACTGCCCAAAGGAGTGTATGTAAGTCCATTTCTTTTTTTCATTTTTTTGTGCATCGGACGACTATAGCCCACAAGTTTTGAATACAAATGCCACAACGTTGTAAGCGGTTATCTAAGTAGTGCGCCTGCTGTTCTAATTTACACAAACGCTGTTAACCTCTGAAGTAATCCGCGTAATGTATTACTGTATTGTATGTTTCCATTAACAATGGGTACCGCAGTGCGCTGCCGTGTGAAGGTTGTTCGTTTAATAATTGTATGAAAAATTATATATTCTGTGGCCAGGGGTCATTTGAGGTCAGGTGCAGTGATTGATGGAAATTTGTAAAATATAGTTTTAAGGACTAAGGACTAGGTAATTATTACGAGATTGTGTGCTCGTTGGGAGACAACTTTTCATATTGTCATTTAATGTCTCGCACAGAAAGACCAGAAAAAGAGACCAGCGCTAGGAATCGAGCCCAGGTCCTCAGCATTCCGAGCTGCGTGCTTACCCCTACACTGGACATTACAAAAGAGGCAAAATCATTTTTTTGGAGATTTTCGTTGAAAAAACGCAATAGTTAATTCAACCATTGACGTATTAGTGACACACAGACTGTCTAGATGAACAAGTTAACACTAAGCATTAACTAGTCAACGAAACCAGATTCCTAAAAAAAAAAATTGGTCCGTTAATTACATTATCAAAAAATACTGTTTTTTTATTTCTTCACATCGAAAATACAAACTGAAACATAGATGCACAGAAAAACCAGAAAAAGAGAGACCAGCGCCTGGGAATCGAACCCAGGTCCTCAGCATTCCGTGCTGCGTGCTATACCGCTACACTACCACTGGTCTCTTTTTCTGGTTTTTCTGTGCATCTATGTTTCGGTTTGTATTTTCGATGTGGATTTTACGGGATGACCGCAAAAGTTTGGAGTTGAAATAAAAAATACAAAATTACTCCAAATACCAATCTTAATTTATTGCTTCAACTAAAAAATAAGTTTTTTACATCAGCCACGTTCAGGTTTAAGCGAAGAGGTTATACGTTTTAATTGAAAACTTTGGCTTAAAAAATATTATTGTACAATTATTGCAATTTAACTACAACGTACAAAGATTAACATAACAAGACTTTTAAAGCTATTGAAGTACGAAACCCTAAACCTCCCTCCTTCGGACAGTCGGGTAAAAAGGTGTTATTGAAGTATGTTATTCAGTTGTACAGTCAAGGACTTTAATTCATTGGCCACCATTTCACAGTAAATTTCATAGTGACATCGCATTAATTAACAAGAAAAGTCGTAATGGCCTTTTCTTTGAAATTTCCATGGTAGCTCATGAATGAAAATCCTTGACCGTATCAATACCATGAAAACACTCATGACATGAAAACCATTGAATTATCCATACACGTCGAGTTGTTTAATGTTAATTTGGGCAAAAAACGGTACAATATAGAAAAAAACTTAAGAAAATAAGACAAACGAAACATAGACCAGCAAATATGCCACTATTAAACTATAAAGTGGAGTAGCACGTACAAATAATATACATATATGACCAATTAAACAAACATTTAGTTGAACAAAACGAAACTAATGAAACAGGGCAACTTTAAACCTGTTAAGAGGATAATTGAAATTATCTAATTCCGAAAATGAATTATTGTAGGTCGAAAATACAAACTGAGACACGGATGCACAGAAAAACCAGAAAAAGAGACCAGCGCTGGGAATCGAACCAGGTCCTCAGCAATCCGTGCTGCGTGCTATAACCCTACACCACCGCTGGACAGATCTAGACACGAATTTTCTATGCATACATATCTTAGTCGCTTATTTCTACTACGCTACTTATGCAGCTTTTTCGATATGGTTTCACGGGATACCCGTAAAAGTAACAAATTTGGAGTTGAAATAAAAAATACAAAAAGACTCCAAAACCAATCATAATTATTGTAGGTTTTAAAAGCTCTACGTATAAAAGCATTGGAAGCATATCTTCTACGAGTGAACGGAACATGAAACAGCTTTATGAGTCGCGTATTAGGACGAGGTGCTCTAAGACATATTTTATGTAACAGATATGGGGAAATATAATGAAAAATCTATTTTTAAAAACCAGTGATCCAACGCCCGTTCAAAATAAAGCTGCGACTCTACCTGAAATCCGCGCGGATTTAATGGCATTAAGCGGGCGCTGATGTTATTCAATTACGGACCTATCGCGCTGTGTGGACCTAGCTTTATGTATGGGTGTATGTGTGGGGATGGTAATAGGGTTAAACATTGTGCTGTATAGATTTCAAATATTTCTGGTTATTTTACAATTTGACATAAAATCAAATAAACTAGTATCAAAATATAGAGGATAGAGTCAAAGTAAACACAAACCAGAAAGCGGTTTCCATAAAAAAGGACAAGAGCGAATTAAACTAGCGTGGAGAGGGTCCTGTACGATAAGGTATTTAAGTAACTTTGTTTGTTTTCAATTACCTACTTATATTTCCATATTTAATCCACGCATTTCTTATAGGTTTGCCTGTAATCTATGGGTAAAGAACTGTTTTATTTTTATTTTTAAGGCTAAAACAGAGGCTGGGTAATCAATTTTCGAATTTTTTGCTTCATAACTTCAAAACTATTCGTCTCAAAACTATAAATAAAACATTTTAAAAATTCTCACAACAAGCCTTTTTATTTCATATAGGTATCACACGATTTATTTACGTTCACGTCCATCTTTCGGTCACCAAATTTACATATGTGTACTAAATTTAAACTCCTATCTTAAATTTTTACTCAATCGGTTTATTAGTTTTCGAAGCGATACATGCTCTCGGTACTGTTCTGCTTTTAGAGTAGACATGAGTGCGTGAAAGCTAACTTACATAAACATTTTAAATTAATTAAGAATTGTATGATACTTCGTAGAAATAATAAAATGTTCTTCTTACAACACAGTACTATAGGTAAAGATCAATTCGCAACCGTTTATTAGGTTGGTTGATGTATCTGATCAAGTATTTCATTTCAGCCTGTCTAAAATCCCTACGATGTCGCCCGTAGAGGTTCTACGCATTCGTAGACCTCTACGAGTGTAGCGCTTTGTCTAAATCTTTATATACTCATCTCGTCCTACATCCCACTGCGTTGTGGCTTGCCGCAACATTATGCTGCAGTGGGTCCCAATTTATCCTATTCGATGTTTTTTTTTAATTATTATTTCTTCCTAACGTGTTTTTTTTGTGTATCGAATATGTGTTAATAAATGTCTCTCTCTCTCTCTCTCTCTCTCTCTCACTGTGAAGCACAGTCTTTACCAGTACTGCAGCCTTACAAAACTGCCTATAAATAGCTATAATCAGCGGCACAATGGCCCTCTCTCCATACAAAATTACCTATTACTGCATACATTTTGAGGCCAGCTTTTTGTATTATTAATTCCGTAAAAGTAAGCCATATTATTGGATTAATAGTATGACCTATGGCAGAGGTGGCCAACCGGTCGATCGCGACTTTTAATGCAGTCGATCGTGGCAAGGCAAAAAATATAAATACTGAATTTTGCTATTTATTATAGACGACCGGATGGCCAAGTGCTTAGAGAACCAGACTACGGCTAGAGGTCCCGGGTTCGATTCCTGGCCGGGGCAGATATTTGCATAAATAATACGAACGTTTGTTCTCGGGTCTTGGATGTTTAATATGTAGTTAAGTATGTATTTATCTATATTATTATAAATTGGGACTAGGTCAATTGGTGACGAGTGTTCCGTGATATATATAATTATTATTTCATTTAAGATTTAAAAAAGTATGTAATAGTTAGCTCGCACAGGGTTTTGTCAAACAGTAGATCTTGGGTCTAATCAAGTTGGCCACCCCTGACCTATGGCCTCTCAAGCGAAGCGATGTTCACGCTAACTATGTTAACCCATAATACTCTGCCTGATAGGTTATATAATAATACTAGCTGCCGCCCGTGACTTCGTCCATGTCTAACTATGCAATTTTTAGGGATAAAACTATACTATGTCCTTTCCCGGGACTCAAACTACCTGTATACCGAATTTCATCCAAATCGGTTCATAATATTAGTAGGATGCCAAACCACTAAGCTAGCAAGGCTTTAAAAATACCAGGTAGGTTTTAATTAAAAAAAAAAGTTCAACGACTTTAGAAGCAAGCAATCCAAAACTATTAACACTTCGACGCGCAGCAATACTGTCTACCACAAGCGTATGTTGTCCTAGTTCAGCTGAGCTGAGGGAGGCATCGATTCTCCTCTATTATTAAACGTCATGCATAAAAATATCCCCACGCGAAATGACGGGGGTGGGCGGATCCATGGCGTAGTGGAAGCTATGCTATTTTTTTTGTTAGCAGCACGTTTGCTGTTTAAAGAGCCATGGTGAGCCTCTGAGTTTTTCTAATTTCATGAGCGAATTTACATAATTTATTGAATCAGGCGTTACTTTGCGGAGGTCCATATCAATGAACTAAAATAATTTATTTGCTCACCCGCGACCTTATGATAGTTAAGTTTATGAAAAATATGCGTGTTCATGCCTTTCCTCTACCAGGAAAAAAAACATAGGTGGGTTCTTGGGGAGTTACAGTGACAAATTAAAAGGGTTGTTGTGGTTTGTTAGTCTAACATCTGAAAGCATGGTGTACGGTTGTGTTGTTCTGAAGATGAGCTCTGGTTGAATTTGAAACGCGTCAGTGTAGTGTGGTGGTGCTGATAGATGGCTTGGTCTGATTTGTGTGTGTTCTTATAGTGTGGATGTGGAGGAACTACATGAACACGCATATTTTGCATAAACTTAACTATCATAAGGTCGCGGGTGAGCAAAGAAATTATTTTAGTTTGAAATTACATAATTTTAATATAATGTACCACGAACTTTACAAAGCAGCATATCTAAAAAGCAAACTGGGCAAATAGGATATCTCAGAAACAACATTATCTGAAAAGCGAGATATAAGCAGGATATCTAAAAGATTAATTACAAATATAAGGAACAAATATATTTTAAGAGAAGACCATAAATTCCTTCAGGCTCTTCGCTGGCTGATGCTGCAGTACACTCGCCACGATTGGTCGCTTGCTGTAGGGTCATAGTTTTCCCCACTGTTCCTTGCCTTGCTTGTATACCTAAAGAGTACCTACTTGGCTGGGAATTCTACAGCCATTAATTCCTTCACATCAGATCCCTTCGTCGCCCTTTAGGACCCAAGGGAATATTATGGGTTCGTCGTAGTCTAGAATCGACACAGCACAACATTACCGCTTAGATATTTGTATATTTACTTATTTATTTAATCGAAAAAACAAACTCAGACATGGATGCACAGAAAAACCAGAAAAAGAGACCAGCGCTGGGAATCGAACCCGGTCCTCAGCAATCCGTGCTGCGTGCTATAATCCCTACACCACCGCTGGACAGGAATTTAGACACGAATTTTTCCTATGCATACATATCTCAGGTTGCTTATTTCTACTACGCTACTTATGCAGCAGCACTAGCGACATCTATGTTTCGCTCTCATCGAGAGACGTCACATTCTTTCGGAACCAACCGCTCACCAGACAAGAGAGTCGCTACTAAGCAATCAAACTATGATTGGTTATTTTTGGAGTTGAAATAAAAAATACAAAAGACTCCAAATAACCAATCATTATTTATTTAAAATTATTATTATTTAAGAAAGAGAAAGTTGATCAAGATTAGGGCGGAATTATAGAACTTAAAATTCGCAGAGATGGAATTACATTCGTTAGTTGTACATAATAATCGGAGCGATATTCGATTTTATACTGAACCACCATTATACCCTTGTATAAAGCATTGGAAACAGTTTTGACGGTATCGAACTAGTCAAAAACACCTTCGAGCGGCCATGACTCTCAACAGTAATTCGAAAAATTGCAGCGGAATCTATCTGTCATTTTACAGATAGGTACGGCTAGCATCGCAAGGGTTATACCGAGTGTGGCCTGCCCTGTAATATAAGAAATAATTAAAACAGAGATCATACTCCTCTAACTGAACACAGACATTTGACATTGTTATGACATTATAAAATTAATTTTGCGCTATCTTAATAAATCTATTCCCACAATTTAATTAAAACGTATTGTATTAAGTAGTTTGGACATGGTTTGTTTTTTTCAAATGTTTTGTATTAGGATATTTACTCGTAATTTATTTATTTTTGAAGATTTTAATTTTATAATTTTTGCATTAGGTACATACATTTAAACTTGCAAATTATTTGTATGCCTGTGGGCGAAACATAGTGATACCAATAATTACGCTATAACATCTTGTGTATATGTAACCACCTATGTTTACAAATATAT
>NC_133485.1:104102-146331 GCF_025370935.1 Choristoneura fumiferana
TTTCCAGTTGAACAATCTGCTATTACATATTCATAAATTTCGTGACGTACTTAAATACTATACTTATACTTATTATACCTACCTATGACTAACGATTTGTCAACAAAACCTGCGTAACCGAGAAGACAGGTATTAAATCATGAAGGATTTGCGATAATGACAACCTGTTAATTGGTCTTGCGTATTAATAATAATAATAAAAACTCTTTATTGCCATAGTATAATACAATTGGATAAACAATAAGTCTACACTTGACAATGGGTGCCGGTCTCAGCAAATGCTGGCTTTAATTTCCAGCACTGGTCTTCAGCCCGGACCCTTTGGCAGGGTGGCCGTAACGAATACTAAGATATACTGAGCGGAAAAAAATCTGGCTTCAAATGTAGGTATGCAGAATCGGTAATTTTGTATGAAGGGAGGGCAAATTTGTGCCGCTGAGTATATTAAAAAGAATAGTAATGAAAAGAGAGAAACAACCGGGCAAGTGCGAGTCGGACTCACGCACCGAGGCTCCGTACAATTTTTTTAGGTATGTAACATTTAATCAAGAGGGGGACATCTTGCCTTGCTTCTCCAGAAATTAAATATTATACTATTTATACTTACCTATGACTAACGATTTGTCAACAAAATCGCAACCGAGAAAAGTAAAATGAAGGATTAAAAATGACAACCTTTATTGCTTGCGTATTAAAAATATAATATTATCTTTATTGCTAGTATAATACTTGGATAAACAATAAGTCTACACCTTGTCAATGGTTTTATTTCTCAATTTCTGGCTTTTTTCTTCCAAATTTTTTTTTTTTTTTTTTTTTTTTTTTTTTTTTCTCCGTACTGACTGAGCGGCAAAAAATGGCTCATGCATTCAGTTTATTTAACGTTTGTATCCACAGAAAACCAGCGTTACTGCACATAATGTGCGGCAGCACATGCTGAGTGGAGACCCTTTTGGTATCCTGCTGTGTCACCTAGTAACATAGTTTTAGTGCTAGTTCTAGTCTTAGTTTTAGGTGGTACATTTTTGGAGCAAAAGGTAAACTTTGTGCTTTTCTTTCTTATCATTGATGTATGAGATATTTGCAATGGGACTTTACGAACAAATGTAAGGTATAAGCTATAGTTATCTTTATAGCATTAACAGATTTTATATATGTATGACAATTCTAACTTCACCTATGGAAGTAATAAAATACAGACACGTGTCCTCCCGCGCATTGTCACATTCACTGTCAGGCAATTACCTACAACCTAATTGAAATCCACACGCGAAGCATTAAATAAAAGGGGTTTATTTATATGTATAAATGTAATTGTGAGCATACCTAATGGACTCAAATAAAAATAATCTAATTAGGCCGCTGGCTTGCGCACACCAGGGTTAACATAGTTAACTGCGTAACTCAGAGTTAACTGCTAGCCCAGGTTATGAAAACTATCATCCGTAATACAAGGTTAATGACATTTTTTTAAACTCTAGCTCTAGACCGTGCAAGCGGCGCTGAAAGAGTACCTAACGTTACTGAATGACTGACAACTCATAGCCTAAATCACTGGAGCTAGAGACTTGAAACTCGGTTTACTCCTTGGAGATCAAAGAAGTTCACTAAGGAATTTTTCGTCATACTGAAAATAGAGAACTAACTAATGTTTTTTTACTTTTACTGGAGCGGAGCCGCGCCACATGGCAAAGCTAGTGTTTCGTAAAATAAATATGATAGTCGACAAGGACTTAGAAAGTCATTCTCCTGACTTTAATTTGAAACTTTTCCAGAAAGAAAAGTTACAAAAGGAAAGGTTTGCGCGCGGGGGCGGATTAAGAAAGGTTGTGAAGCTACGGCATGGGGGAATAATGGAAATGAAAGTTCTAACAGGCTCGGCTTACTTAGATTGTGCGGCTTTCAGGAATCTTAAATCCGGATTAAACTAGACACGTTCAAACCACAACATAAATTTCCTCTCGGCACCCTGTGCTTATAACATACCTACGCGAGAACGTAGTACCAAAAAAAGGCTTATCAATTTTAGCAAAAATCTTAGCTTCGTTGCGCGGCGTCGATATCAGGCTCAACTGAACTGCCAGCTTTTGAATTTGTTTTTAGTATATTATTTATTGACTAAAGGATAATACATTTTTCATACATGGCTAAAATAAAAAAAAGGAAACAAAGTAAATAAAACTACATAAATATAACCTAACTATAGTATATTGTAATGTTTATTTAGTACAATATGTACTAGACATAGCCTTACTTCATCATTGCATACATACATAGTGGTACTTTAGAACCAGAAATCCGTAGAAAAATAATATACCCAAAAATGCATACATAATTTTTCGATATTGTGGCAACAGTGCCGACAAGCATAACTCAATAAATTATAAAATCAATACATTTTTATCTTAAAATTATTTGTTAAAGATCATTAATTGGTATCCAAAAAATTGGGGATTTGTATTTTAGTCAATTCACACACAATACATTGAACATGCTTTGAAAATAACCATACTTACTTAATTACGAAAATAGTTAATATTGAACATACAGTTTCCTATATTTTCACTATATACGTGTCTGTCTGTCCTTAGCTTAGATCAGAGATTTTTTTAAAAATTAAAATAAATTCCTGCTCTCAATTACAGTTATAATATTTTACCAATTGCAAAAATTGGCCCATTGTTAATACGTTATACCTAAGTGAGGCAGAGCGCTTCACTTTATACTTCAACAAAGCAGCGGCACAAAATTTGACCCACTCTACATAGAAAATTACCTATTACTAGCATACATTTGAGGACCAGACTTTTTGCCGCTCAGTATATTATTTATCATAGACGGAATCCGATACTGCACATGGCCGTACGACAATCTGACTTAAAAAAACCAGCCAAGTGCGAGCCACGTGTAGAGTCACGCGCAGTGTAGGATTCCGTACTGATATGTGGCAAATATTATCCGCTCTGATCTGAATCCATCGGCCATCAGTCCTGCGAGTAATGGGCCCCGACCACTGCCACTTCAGGTTCGCAATGCTTTGGGCTATGTCTGTAACCTTAGTTGTTCTACTGCGGATATCATCATTTCTGATTCTATCCCACAGACAAACCCCGAGCATAGCTCTCTCCATAGCCCTCTGAGTGACATTGAGCTTCCTCATGAGGCCCATCGTTAGCGACCACACAGTGTTTAATTAATCGGTTGTTAAGGTTTCAGTCCCACCCTCAAAACTTTTACGGAACGAAATATCTTTTTCATCACACTTGCTCGTCAATGATGTTATTCCATGCCTGTACACTAAATGACAATGGCCTCAATTGTTCCCGTGGGAATTATGGATTTACGTATAATTTTTCTTCTCAAGGGAGTTATGACTTTAATTTTAAAAAGTAAGTAAGTACGTAATTTCAGACTAAAGAGGTTTCAAGTCAGCCAACAGTCAGTTTTATTTACATCTTTAAAACTTAGCTAGGTATAACCCAATTTTACACCATAAAAAAAATTTCACGCATCATGAAACTTATATCAAATTGTTTTGCAATAATTTATTATAGTAAATATTTTTTTATCATGTTGGAATAATTAGCTTAGCATTATCCATGGTAGACGACTCGAAAAAAGTGACAGGTGGGCTACTACGCAATTCGAAATAGAAGTTCGTATCGATTTGCTGACGCAAATATTATTTAATACGAGAGTGAGAGGGACGGGACAATACGAACTTTGATTTTCGAATTTTGTTGTAGCCTGTTGGCGGGTAGCCATTATTTTATTCATTTTTGTTTTTCTACCGTCTTTCTTTTGCCGAACTGTGTTTCCGAAGTGTTTAGACACAAAATAATTTCATTTTTTTTTTTTTTTTCTCGCAATGTGATGAAAATCATTGTGTGTATCACGGGCCGTAAGGGGATTACAATCCCCTACTTACGCCCCTTAATGCATAATGTACTATAGTATTATAATAAAAGCGGAGAGTGCATTTTGTTCACAAAATAAATATTCTTGGAAAATTTGCTACAAAATGTAATATTTCCAAAACTCTGTAGATTGGATGTCGGTGTAATGAAGCAGAATAATATTTAGCTTTAATAAGTGGCAATGCTTTTTAAAAATAGCAATTGGTGTCTGTTTCGGAACAAAATTGTACATTCAGAGCTCCGCTAATGAGTTCGCTGAGGGGGTTGAGTTGTGGCACAAGGCGCAGGACTGCGGGGGGGGAGGGCGACGGGCGGGGGCTGTCTCCGAGGGCTATATTTTACGTTTAATTGACGCGCAGCTGTCACTTAATGAGACGTAGATTTTTTAAATTTTAACTCTTACTTTATTTGGTTTTCGTTAAAGTGAGAATCCTACTTGTTACTCTCCTAAGCTGCGTAGGTATGTACGCATAGATGCCTTATTTGGATTAACCAGGATTACCTCCGTTTGAAACTTCCTAACTCATATTATGTAGATTTCCGTAATTATCTAACGATATTCAAAAAATCAGTTCGGGACACTGATTCTTTTTAAGTAAACAGACGTCGCTAAACCCTCAAAGGGTCCAATTGGAATGTCACTTATCAGCCCCCGTGTATTCGCTCGCCCATTTGCTTGCTCAGCGGATGTCTCTTTACCATTTCCTTGTACCTTATATTGGGAATTTATGGTTATGAAATTAAAGAGAATCATAAACTCGTACCGACTTATGAAAAATGCCAAATGGCCAGTCTTTTAAGATTAATATCGACTTGTTTACTCCACTAAGCTTTTTTAATTGTGCATTAAATATTCAAGTGCACAGATTTTACAAGCGTTGAGCATAGTAATGTGCAATCTTGAATTTAAGATTAGTATTGCGAGAGGTTTTTACGGCAAGAACGGCCACTGGTCCGCATTCATGTTTTTAACGCCAGCGCACTAAAAGTAAAGATTTCGGTACAAACGACACTTACCCGGTTTTACGATTACATAAAACTGGATTGTGAAATATGGAAGAAGATAACTAAATTATAATAGGACATAAAAATGTAATCTGATTCCTAGTGGCCCCTGATCGATGTTTAATCTCCACCTGGCACCGCCTGGGCCACAATGACAGTCATTTTCTCGAAAGCAAATTTTCCCAACTTTTCTCCTCAGATTAATCCCTATTCGGACGTTTAATATTTTCCAATTACTTCTTTATCATCACTTTTCGCAGCCGTCTATTATTATAATGGCGTATTCTATAGGTATTACACGAGGGTCCATGATTTGAAATACTATGTTGACTCGAATTCGTGTCTATACGTTCATCAACACTGAAGAAGCAAAGAGTAATTTCACTTTTTTTCATTTTTACTAAATTTGAAGTATACCAGAGAACCTGAATAATTTTTCGACTTCAGTTGATTTGGTGCGAGTGGTTCGGGTACGATCAGGATCCTCCGATTTCTTTTAAACTACAGCAATGAGCTTACTCTCGTGCCTGATACTAGTAATTTTTGCCTCATAACAAAAGTCTCGGAGGTAATAAGTAAGTTTTATTTTGCTTTGTTGTACAATTCGTTATATTATTCAAAGAGGAAGTCTGAGGAGGTTGCCAAGTAATTTGGCAGGGCGGCGCGACGCTTCGCAGATAGAGCGTTATTTACAGCGGCTATTGGAGCCGGGGGTGTATCGTAACTTCTGCTTAAATACCTTGTTACGGTCCTAGCCTGCCCTGCGTTACCCGTCACGTGTCGAAAAAATCTTTGAATTCCCTATCGACGGCCTTGCAGTTGTTTGTAAGACAACCCACCGCGTCCGCTTCCCTTTAATACAGCTGGAAATCACGAGCTTTTGGTCTGAGTTAAAAATGCGGGCAGTTTTTATACACTTTGTACAAAAACTTATTTGTATTTAACACCGAGAAATTATAATTTATTGGATTTTTAGGGTTCCGTAGTCAACTAGGAATCCTTAGTTTCGCCATGTCTGTCCGTCTGTCTGTCTTTCTGTCCGTCCGCGGCTAAGCTTAGAGACCGTTAGATACTAGAAAGCCGTAATTGGCATGAATGTACATATCAGTCACGCCGACCGTGGTAAAATAAAGAAATAAAATATTTTTTTAAGGTAAGTACCTACCTCTTATAGAAATGTAAAGTGGGGATGTTTTTTCTCGGCTAAACTATATCCGTTTGCGAAATATTCCAAAGTGCAAATTTTTATTTAAGGTGAAAAAAAAAAACAGGATGTTAGTAAGTATATCTACAAGGAAAATTATAACGGCTAAGATTGGTTGAGAATTATGTTAGTGTAGTGCAGTTTAAGCGTAAATAGCACCCTAAGGTATAAAACTATAAGGTATACATATAAGGTAGAAATGTTTTTTTTTCTTAAAGAACAATCCTAAGAACATTCCTATTATCCAGACTAAAATATATTATATGAGCACCTTGTGAACGTGTGCTTGAATAATGCATGCCCATATTTTATTTTAGTAAGTAATTTAAATCCAGGCTGAAATAGATTTCTCAAACCACATTTACGGGCAGAAATTGTTCTAGTCAGGGATACCAAATAGATAATTGCAATGAATTGAATCAATATTCAGGCGTTTCTTTGCGAATGTTCATATATATGGACTAAAACCTTTTACCTTGTTATTACACTGCCAATTGTATAAGATATACGTGTGAATTCATGCTGAAAGCCCGCCCTCCTCCATTTCAACATAAATCAACACATATGAAACACATACTGTCACAAATTCACACGAAGTGCTAACGCATTTCAAACTCTATACGAATATATAATTAGGACAGAAAAGTTCCTAAACAAAACGAACTACGTGCTGACCTAATAATAAATATTAAACCGGTCATTATAGACTAGCAAAAATGTGAAATTTATTTTGAAAATATAACAAAAAGAAGTAAACCTTATGTTGATGAATAATACCTGCCTACAGTTAAATCCCTAAATAGAAACTGTAATTTGTTGTCAACAATAGGCGCCCCGCAATATATTTCGTTCAGTTTGACATCCAATACTTTCTCCATTGTTGTCCGCCTTGTCTATGGCGCTATCGATATATTTCCAGGAAGATTAAACCGGTGGTTATTATTTTGAGATAAGCTTTAAAATTCAGCAATTGGTTCGAGAAATACTATGTATCTATCCATACAGTTTAATCTTAGGTACTGTAGGAACTAGGCTGTATACCGCTGGCAGGTGGTAAAACTGACCACCTGGCAGGTTAGATTAATCTAGTTTTATATAAACTGATAGGTTTTTTATATTATGTTTCTAGAATATAACTTTAAAAACAGTTTGACAGCGGTATACATGCCGGAGCGCAGATTGCTCCCGATAGCCTAAGCGGCTGGTGCTATGCTATGTAAATGTATTTTTAAGCTCTGAAATAAATCCAAATGATTGAAGAAGTTGTTTATTTTGAACTAAGTTTAAAGTCACGCGCGTTGATCCCCAGTACCTAAGCTCTTACCTAGTTACAGTCCCCACAAGTGGTGGAGTTAGGCGCGGTCGGTGTACTTTTTATGTTTTAGCTATCGCTTCAGAGGACGACGGAGTACCGCAGCGATTCCAGCGGTCTATGGACAATTGTTAAGAAAAGACGAGCTTTGATGACAAAAAAAGCGCATGAAAAGTGAAGCAATTTGGTAAATGTATCGATTTTTGAGGAAGCAACTGTGAGTTATTTTATTTTTTCCTCTATCCCAGTGTTTAATAGAATTTGCGGGCAGATAAATTTTATTACGGAGAAGAAAAGAAGATGGCGGAAAAATTCGCAGGATATTCGGATGTGGACGATTTTATCCACCAATTTGAAACTATTGCGATCATAAAGAATTGGTCCGCAGATCAGAAGCGAGTAGCGATCGCACTCTACTTAGAAGGGCCTGCGTTGTCCTGGTACAAGGCCAATTTCACGACGTTGGAGTCGTATGATTTAATAAAGAAGGGATTAGTAGAACAATTCCCGTCGCAAGAAGACTATGCACAGTCTTTTTATTATAGAAAGCAGGAGCCGAAAGAACCGCTACTATCATTTTATTATGACCTAGAGAAATTAGCGTTGAAAGCAGGGATCACGGAAGATGGCAGATTTATCAAGCATTTTATTAAGTCTATCAATTCGCAATGGCAAGCACATTTAGCGTCCAGATTATTCGCGTCAAAAGATGAGCTAAGGAAAACGATTCTTCAATTGTGTGATGTATTTAATACAGAGTTGAGCATGAAAACACAGAAAGTGGAGCTGCCGATCAATGTTTCAAAAGATCATCAACTTTCGTGGGAGCGAGGAGACGCTCCACCTCTCGGATGCACGCCGCGTTCTGAATATAACACGCCGCAAACGCCGCCAGCAACGGTAGTCCCACAAGAACCACAGCAGGGAACATCTCGCACGCCATACGGAAGGTATAATTTGAGGCCGCGCCAGCTACAGCCAATGCCGCAGCAGCGTCAATGGTATCAAGGCCACACGGCGGGTGCGAGTCCATCGCCAGCGGCATATCAGCAGCGTCAGGGATACCAAAGCAATGCAGCAGCCCCGTCGACTTCGTATCAGCAGCGGCGCCCGTATTACGGCAACTCAACTTATAGGGGGAACCCAAATGCGAATCCACGTCGGTAGAACGCCGGGGGAATCAGGCGTGGACATCATCATCTCCGGTGTCGGAAACTTATAATGTATATAGTAATGCTAGTAATAAAGAACGTAGAGCCCCATTTATTAATGTAGTTGTAAATAATGTAGTATGTGATGCATTGGTGGATTCCGGGGCTTCTCTTTCAGTTATTTCAGATTTTTTAGCAGAAAAATTACAATTGAAAGTCGATGAGACTCCAAATTTCCCGCTTCGAGCAGTCGGAGGTACCCGTATCGGTATCCAGGCATCAGCCAATGTGTCATTGGAAATCAGGAATAATTGTTTTCAAACAAGGCTGCTTGTCGTGCATGACGATTCAGAATTATTAATTTTAGGCCAAGATTTCTTAGCGGAGCATGCCGCGATAATTGATTTTTCCGTAGCGAATTTAATTTTAAATAATTCATTGACAATCCCATTCAATTCAATGTCTGATGTCACACAAAGAAAAATAAATTTTTCTATTCAGCCAGTATCGGAAACTTCAAATAAAACAACACTAAAAGGTTCCGAATACTTGTATTTTGTGGATTTATTGAAAAACAATGAAAAGCATTTATTTTCAGCAATTGAAGAGAAAAAAGTAGAATTTAATGTTAATAAGGCATTACCAGAACAATTTAAACAAGAATTGAATGAGATGTTGATAAGTTTTAGGGACACTTTTTCTTTTGCAGCAGGAGAATTAGGTTGTTATAGAGATTCATTGATTGAATTGAAGACAACTGATGAAGAAGCGGTACACAAAGTTCCTTATCGAGTTTCGCCGAAACAGCGAGAAGTCATAGAGGAGCAAGTGGAAGAAATGTTGAAGTATGGGATTATTCAGGAGTCGAACAGCCCTTATGCTTCACCAGTTGTGTTGGTGGATAAACCAGAAGGACCCCCAAGGTTCTGTATTGATTATAGAGCACTGAATAAGAAAATAAAGAGTGATTCGTATCCCATCCCAAGGGTGGATGATTTATTGAGCTGCCTACAAGGGGCACAATATTTTGCAGATCTGGATATGAATTCCGGATATTGGCAATTAGCCATAGGCGAAGGCAAGGAGAAAACGGCCTTCGTGACGCATTCCGGGTTGTATGAATTCAATGTACTGCCGTTTGGATTGAAAATCAGCCAAGCAGTATTTCAAAGAGTAATGGATAAGGTGCTCGCAGGAATGAAGTACCGTAATGTCATTGTATATGTGGATAATATTCTAGTATATGGAAATACATTTCAAGAATTTGTGGGAGCGTTACGAGAAGTCTTGTTGCGGTTTAGAAAAGCAAATTTAACCCTTAAGCCGTCCAAGTGTAAATTTGGGTATCAAAAAGTGACAGTTTTGGGACATGAAGTCTCAGCTGAAGGAATTGGGCCCGATACCAAGAAGGTGGAAGCAATTAAAAATATGAATCCACCGAGTAACCTAAAAGAAGTTCGTGCGGTAGTAGGGTTATTTTCCTATTATAGAAAATTTGTCGAAAACTTTGCAAAAGTGGCACTTCCATTAACCCGTTTATTAAAGAAGGAGAAGAAATTTATTTGGTCAATTGAGGCGCAAAAGGCGTTCGAAGAATTGAAAAATCAGATTACGACTGCACCGATTTTGGGTTATTATTCCGCAGATGAAGGGTTAACAACTCGATTATTCGTGGATAGCAGTGGATATGCTATTGGAGCTTGTCTGATGCAAGGAAAGGAAGAATTGAAACCAATTGCCTACGCTTCAAGGAAATTAAGTGAAGCAGAACAAAAATACTCTGTAACCGAAAAGGAATGTTTGGCGCTCATATGGGCCTTATCTTATTTTAAAAGTTACTTATGGGGACTTAAATTTCAAGTAATTACGGATCATCGAGCATTGGTATGGTTAAAAAGTAAGCGTGATATGAATGGACGCTTAGCAAGGTGGGCCTTGTCGGTACAAGGTTGGAATTTCGATATCGTATATTGTCAAGGAAAAGATAACGTAATTGCAGATTTTTTGAGCAGGAATCCACTACTTGAGGAGCCGGAAGGAAAGATAGAACGCGTTCCAGAACAAGAAGACGGATTAAAATTATACGCGATTAGTTTGATAGATTTTCAAACAAAGCAAGAAGCAGATGCATTTTGCAGCCCCATAATTAATCGATTACGAAATGAACAGATTATTAATTATCGTGGTTTTTTTTTACAGAGAGGATTATTGTATAAGCAAACCCGGGTCGAACAATCTATGGTGAATTTGTTGGTTATACCTAACGCTTTGTTCACAGTTTGTATGGAGGAATTACATGACGATCCATGGACCGGTGGACATTTGGGTCTATATAAAACCTATGCAAAGTTCAAGCTCAGATACTTTATGGTCGGAGCGGAAAAAAAAGTAGAAGCATACGTCAAGTCATGTCAGAAGTGTCAAGAGAGGAATTTGCACAAGACTATCGCACCGCTAATGCCAATTCCAGTTTCCGAAATATTTGAAAGAGTGGGTGTGGATGTTCTTGGCCCGTTTCGCAGATCCGACCGAGGAAATAGATACATAATCGTATCGGTAGAGTATCTTTCGAAATACCTCGTGTGCAAGCCCGTTCCCAGAGTCACGGCAGAAGTGATACAAGAGTTCCTCGTGACGGAAGTACTGTGCAGATATGGAGGCGTAAAGGAAATATTGGCAGACCGTGGAACAGTGTTTACGGCACGTTTGGTACACGACACGGTGCAACAGTTCGGCGCTAGGATGGTGCATACTACAGCTTTCAATCCAAAGTGCAACGGATTAGTCGAAAAAGCGAATAACACATTATTGGCCATGATGGCTAAATATATCGAAGACCGGCAGTCAGTGTGGTGTTCTGTGTTACCGTTGGTGACCTTTGCATATAATTCGAGTAAGCACAGAACGACAGGAGTGTCGCCTTACAGAGTTTTGTTTGGTAGGGAACCTTTGTGTGCCACGGATATTGCATTGAGTATTAATTGTGTAAATGTTTCAGAATCAGTTCGCGTCAAATGCGACAGGCAGGCAGCCTTGGTTGAGACAATAAGGCAGCGTATAGGACGAGTCCAGGCAAAACAGAAGGCAGTGTATGACAGGAAGGCTAAGGCAGTTTCATTCGAGCCAGGAGATCTGGTAATGTTATTTTGCCCCAAAAGGGTCACTGATAAGTCTATTAAATTGTCGAGATTGTTTAAGGGGCCTTATAGGGTGATAAGGCGAGTCAGTAGGGTTAATTATGTTATTCGTAGATTGGGGCTTCGTCGATCAGGAAAGCAGGACTTAGTGAATGTGAATAGACTGAAGAAGTTTTTAGTAGGGAAAGTTTATAGATAATAGTGTGAAGTTTAGGTTAGTTTAGTTAGTTAGGTTATTTTGATTTAATAATATTTAATTTAATTTACTTTCCTTTTATGCTATTAATGATATAATGAATTTATATGACTAATGTGTGTTGTAATATTACTATGTGACTAATATATGTTTTTTTTGTGTGTTTTCATATTGGGAGATCAATTAATTAAATACAGAAATGAGATGGCAATCTGCAGCAGCCATGCAGTGGCTGATGAAAACTGATGGCAGCTCCCAGCTGCTCTTATCAAAACTGATGTCTGACGACATCGCTGGAGCACCAAATAACAATAACTATAACTTTTATTTACATTTTGAAATTAATTTAATTGTTTACATATTCAACTTCACGAATATGAGATTGCCTGTTCATACATCTCCCAATGTGAACTGTAATCATATATGATGTGAATTTCTATATATAAAGAATGAGTAGTTTTAGTTTATCTCAGCATGTGGGAGTACTTCATACCTTCATGTGTTCAATATGCCCAGAAATATGTGGTGTTAATTGATGGTGTATATAATGTTTGATTTTCTGTGCCTTTCAATAGTTTTCAAGCAACAGAAGTTCACACAGCTAACTGGGATCGCCGATGGAGCTTGCCCAGGGGTCCACACTTGGATCCATGGCTGTGAAATAAGAAAAAGATGGAAAACTTGGAGCTATGGCTGAGAAATAAGAATAAGATGGAACACTGAGGCCATGGCTGTGAAATAAGAATAAGATGGAAACCCAGCGGCTATTGCTGTCGTTGTTGAACGGCAACTCTGCTCGGGGTGCTGAGAAACAAGAACTTGAACACCAGGGCCAAGCCATGAAGCATGAAGCCCCCCACTGCTGAAGAAATATATGAAAATATTTAATTGAATTTACTTGATCCTGTGGTTTTTCAATAAATGTTTTGAATTTTTGGTCTTTAGAAACAAAAAAAAGTAGATAGTGGTACAGGTAAATCGATGTGTTCAGCTCGGTATTTTAGGTGAGCACATTGATCTTGGTAACCATGAGCTGGATGAAAGCTCAGGTGCACCTCATGGAGGGGCCTGGGTTTGCATGCATCTCATCTATTCCGGTAATAGATGGAATGTTATGGCAGTTACCGCTGTCCTAATGCTCTGTCTAGGAATAGAAAGTGGGTCTTGTTGGCAGCAACTGCTGTTAAAGCGGATGCTGACAGCATAGACGTTATGCTAGCAACATTTGCTAGTAGAGCGGATGTTGGCAGCATGCACAGATTATGCTAGCAACATATGCGAGTGTGCAGATGTTGGCAGTATGATATTCTTGCCATGAGGCACCGTTGTCTAGTGGCATTATGGCCAAAGAGTAAATGTGACACGGGTGTTTCAGAAGCAAGAATGACGTGTCGGGTTGCACAGGCAATGTCACGCGTCTTTAGTAGCTAGGCTTTTTACTGAAAAGGCGCCGTACCTTTTTTGTTACGGGGTTTTTTTGGACGGCGAAGTCCCATCCTTGATTTGAAAATTTTGAAATATATAAACCTATTTATGATTGTAATAACATAGACTAGAGTTTCATGAAAAGGATGTGACTAGTCTTTAGCAAAGACCCTTTTCTGTCTGTAATGTCCCCGTTAGGTAGGGCCGTAGAGTAGGTCCCCACCTCTGTGAGGAAGGAGGGATATGTAGGAACTAGGCTGTATACCGCTGGCAGGTGGTAAAACTGACCACCTGGCAGGTTAGATTAATCTTTATATAAACTGATAGGTTTTTTATATTATGTTTCTAGAATATAACTTTAAAAACAGTTTGACAGCGGTATACATGCCGGAGCGCAGATTGCTCCCGATAGCCTAAGCGGCTGGTGCTATGCTATGTAAATGTATTTTTAAGCTCTGAAATAAATCCAAATGATTGAAGAAGTTGTTTATTTTGAACTAAGTTTAAAGTCACGCGCGTTGATCCCCAGTACCTAAGCTCTTACCTAGTTACAGTCCCCACAGTACCTGATTAGGTTTAGATTACAGTGAATTTATTTAAAAGAAGGAAAGTTTAGATAACAAAATCTTTGGAATTTACAAACTGAATCGACTGACACAAAAAGGCATTACAGGTACGTAATAGAATCCTAAGGCATATTCCGCAATTCACACTATATTCAGAGCGTTGTTTTTTAAAACTATGAAATGGTTTTCAAATAGCTCTACTATTCAGAGCGTAATTTTATTGCACATTCGTTCGCTGCGTAGAAGTTTTCAAAGCTTAGAATCATTCAAGAGCATCAGCCTGCACAGGCGAAGGTTATGAAATAAGCTAAATTTAAATTTCCGAAACAGTTTAAAAATTTTAAAACGCTCCATTCATACAAATCGAAGTAATTGATTGGTAAGAGGGTTTATAGGTGATCAGTTTAATACTGGCAGAAAAACCCAAAGGCGCTTCCGAAAATTTTCCATCGATTATAATACTTGTGCCGAATACACGCACAGCAATCTCGTTTGACTAAGACGCACAAGTTCCAGAGCTCATAGCCGCAGTGGCAAAAATCGCATAAGATAATGGTATAGACAGGCTTGATTTACCAAGAGGGTCACAACTTTGTATTTTAGTTCGTCTTCCCTAGTTCGCAGTAATTTTTACCTAAAATTTCTTTTTAAAAAAATCAGAGCGTTTTAGATTATGCGATCCTATTCTTACGACCCTGAGGCTACTGCGTAATGTATGAAATACTCGTATTTACTTCTTTCTTTCAACAAGAAGCTCATATTTTAACAGATTCGGGTTATCGAAAATGCTTCACATGAAGTAAGGAATTTAGGTTGATATAACAGAATAAACTTTCCATCAATTTAACATTCAAACAAACAAATGTCACATCGCAGCGACTATGGTTTGATACCAATTTAAAACTAACCTATGAACAATATAATACTCCACTGTGCTTTTTTATTTAGTTCACACATATATTTATAGTAGAACAAGACAAGCATTCAATTATTCAGTAGAAGTAAGAGTAAAAATGATAACTTTGACCCTTAAGGGGGTTGCTCTTCCATACAAACCTACGGACACCCCGCATAGCTTCCACGGACATGTTTTCTTAGAGGATTTTTTGAGAATAGTAAATTATGGATATGCTCTTCAAGCAAAATCCAAAAAAAAGTAACTTTATTGCATCAAAAGTGCAGCGTGATGCAGTAAATTTTGATGCATTTTACCATTGTATGAGTACAACTGACAGTGTTCGCAGCGAGCATGTAGTGACATCTTATATGGGTGCGTGAGTCAGTGTCACAAAATCAAACTATTGTAAATAGGTATCGACTATTTCGTGTGGTCACGTGACCATCACCTTTGGCTCAGATAATACGACAACTAAATGAAGAAAGCATGAGATCACTGAGAGATCAAGTTCAAGTTTCTGAGTCTAGTATTTACTTTTTTTGTTTTTAAATCTGTTATTTTCGGAAGTTGAAACGCCTAAACTATTATTTCTGATTAATGCAAGGACACAAACTTTAAGTAGGACGAAAAACAGGTAAGTTACTTTTAAAATTGTCATTTAAAATAATAATTATTTAAGTAACAGACCCAGTCCTCGGCAAAAAATATTTCATTGCATACTTTACATACATTATAATGCGGTGCTTCGATCTAGGACAAGTGGTTTTAAATTCAACTTACAAATTCTGAACAGATATTAGTTATTTACTCTTACGTAGACAGTAGCGCCACTAATTTATATAAAGCATATATATTCTCACAATAAAAGGTGATAGGTGTAATCACTAAACTAATTAGTTAAAAAATAAGGTCTACATTCAACATACATTGCATGTGTATGAATATCAAGTTTTACAGTGAGGCTCAAATAAATTCCTACATATCACGGCATTTTTACGGCCGCTAAATCTAGGCTCAGTGAATAAAAAGGTTTTCACAATCGAAGTACTTTTCGTACCACCTTTTTATTATTATTACTGGCTAGATAAGTAAAATTTAAACGTCATTATAATACATTTTTGTCACAACGTCAAGTCAATGAGATTGATATTCAAAGCAATTATGTTTGAATAATTATGGTTTGAACACAAATCAAGAAGTCAAAAAGTTGGCGGACGAGAGGAAATTAGCAAGAGTGCAACTCTTAAACTATTTATGTATGTACGATTTGATGATGAGGATAACATATGTAATTGAATACACGGGTATGTTAATTTTATCATTTTTGTCAGAAACATTAATATTTGTTACAAGAACACCAGAGACAGGGCTGTAAGAATTTCATTCCTACTGGGTGGCCAAAGTATGGCTTATCGTGTGTACCAAACTTGTGGTCTGCAGCAACCTACTACGAAAACATACCAAATTTCCCTAACTCTTAGTTGCGTCGTGAACATTTTCACTCCATAGAAGTAAGTCGCTTCCCACCGTCTGTCTGCATATGTACGAGTATGTACTGTATGTACTCTATTATGAAGTGATTCAAGATTTTTTATTTTATTTATAAGTGTGAGAAACGGCAAGGGTTATGGTTTTGGAGCATATGTATAATAAGTCTTTGTTAGGAGTGACACAGGTTGTTAATTTTATGCGTATGTGAGTCTGTCTGTGTATCTTTCCGTCGGCCCATCCGTCCGTCCGTCTGTCGATCCGTCCATCTGTCTGTCCGTCTGTCTGTCTGTCTGTCTGTGAAGTGAAAACTACATCATTGATGACATATGGATCCGAGACGTGGTGCTTTACTTTAGGCCTTATAAATAGGCTCAGAGTTGCTCAGCGAGCTATGGAGAGAGCTATGCTTGGGGTTTCTCTACGGGACCGAATCAGAAATGAGGAGATACGTAGAAGAACAAGGGTCACCGACATAGCCAAGCGAATCAGCTCGTTGAAGTGGCAATGGGCCGGCCATATAGCACGGAGAGCGGATGGCCGTTGGGGCCGAAAAGTTCTCGAGTGGAGGCCGCGGATCGGCAAACGCAGCGTAGGACGTCCACCAACAAGATGGACGGATGACCTGGTTAAAGCCGCAGGTTCACGGTGGATGCAGGCCGCTGCCAGCCAAAGCAACTGGAAGTCTGTAGGGGAGGCCTATGTCCAACAGTGGACGTCCTACGGCTGAGATGATGATGATGATGGTGAATAAAGTTGTACCAACTGTACTTTAGTCGAAAATTTTACTATGACCTTTAAAATTTATAAGTATTTTATTGATAATTAGAAGCAGAGTCTTGGGAAATAGCTCATGTTAGGAGATAGAGAGATCAGAAGAGGTATCGTTAGATTTGTCTCTGTTAGGCACTCCTAACACAGGCGTCACTACACAGGTTGTTAATTTTATGCGTATGTGAGTCTGCAGTCCTGGATTTATAAATAGGCCGTATAGGCCGCGGCCTAGGGGCGGCAGATTTGAAAAAAATATTATTTTAGAAAGTTACATAGGGCGGCGGATATAAAGTGGCCTACACTCATAAAAAAACATAAATCCGCCACTGTGAGTCTGTCAGTGTACCTTTCCGTCGCCTCATCCGTCCGTCCGTCTGTTGATCTGTCCATCTGTCTGTCCGTCTGTCTGTCTGTCTGTGTTTCGAAGTGAATCATTGTCCTATTTTTTTAATGATTGTTTACCAACGCACACACCAAACCTTTTACCCTAAAAAGCTGAAATTTAAGATAAGGAAAATATGGGATTTATTATGTACCTACATAAAATTCTACTGGTTCGTAACTATTATTTAGTTTTTAGGGTTCCGTACCTAAAAAGTGCCAACGGAACCCTATTGCTGAGACTCCGCTGTCTGTCTGTCTGTCTGTCCGTCCGTCTGTCACAGGGCTCTATCTCTTGAGTCGTAATAGTTAGACACTTTAAATTTTTACAGGTTATGTATTACTGTGGCCGCTATAACAACAAATACTCAAACCAGAATAATATAAATATTTTAGGGCGGCTCCCATACAACAAACGTGATTGTTTAGCCGTTTTTTGCATGATGTTAATAACGGCAACAGGTAGACGCTTGAAATATTCACAGAATATTTAGCTGTATAATTACTTTAAAAATAAATAAATAAATTAAAATAAAACAAATATTTAAGGAGGACTTCCATACAATAAACTTGTTTTTCTGGCCGTTTTTTTTTTGCTTATGTCTAATGTTGTATAGATAATGGTACGGAAGACATCGTGCGCGAATCCGACTGGCCAGTTTATTTTTAATACCCAGGGTAGGTAGCATGGAATTCAATGTTATATATTTAATTTTACAACTCTATCTCCATATCACTAATCTCTGTAAATTGACATGCAGGCAGAAAGGAATAGCAAAAATCTAAATTCAATATCAGGATATTTTGAAAAAGATAAGTATTGTTTACAAACCGATCTTAATGACGATGATGATGGTGATGATGATGATGATGATGGTCGTATGTCATCGCTGCCGAATTCTTACTTTATTCAATGAAAGACATGGAGAAACTTTGTCACAAAGACTTAGTTCAGATAGTTTGATATTACGCTGTCCGTCCGTCTATTTCTATAGGATTACTTAAAACTGAAGCAAACTGAAGTGGCAGTGGGCCGGCCATATCAGCCGAAGAACCGATAACTGCTAGGGTAAACGAGTAAAAGCCTAGCGTGGCGTGGGACGCCCTCAGACTAGGTGGAGCGATGATCTTCACTGGGTGGCTGACAGTAACTGGATGAGAGTGGCCGAGGATCGTGCTCAGTGGCGTGCAATTGGAGACGCCTATGTCCAGTAGTGGGCTAAGATAGGCCGATAATGATGATGATGATGATGATGACTTAAAATAAGACAATAATCCCACTCATATTATAAATGCGAAAGTTTGTTAGTCTGTTTGTTTATTTCTTTATTACCTTTTCACGTCTAAATCGTTGAACCGATTAGGATGAAATTTGGGATACAGATAGTTTGAGTCCCGTAGAAAAACATAGGGTAGTTTTTTTTAATCACATAATTCCCGCGGAATAGCTATAAACGAATTCTACGCGGACAGAGTTGCGTGCAACAGTATGTACATTAGGGAATTTACCTACTGATAGTCTGATTTACGTCCTTATGCTGTAACTAAAAGGCATCGGTCACTTGATTCCTCCACCTAAGTATCTTATAGTCTGTCTGCTAATACTATTTCTGTATTTATTAATGCACAATTCCTTTCAGATTCAATGCTAACTAACTGCATATAACTTTGCCTGGAATCATTATATTGCGAAAGTAGCCATGGTGCTGTCATGCAATATTCAAGGTGAAGAAAAGAAGAAACGTTTAATGTTGATATGCAAGAAATTTAGGAATATCCGACTGATTAGATTTATTTATTAACGCTGTGTTAAAAAGTTTGTTCTAAATAAATATGATGTACACAATGAAATAAAGTCTTCGTAGGCATCTTTCTTTTAGCGTTCCGTGGGTGGAAATTTTAGTGGAGATTCTAAAAACAAGAATACCAACAGGTATGTAGTTTTTATTTGTTGAATGAAACTACAGTAATTTCAGATGATGAGGTACATTATATATAAAGTACTATAAAACCGTACAACTTTGACTTTTGAGATAACTTTGCCCAAGTTGTCATTTTTTTAAATATCTGAAATAAAACAAAATTGACTGATTTGTGACCACTTTGTGACATGCACATTTCTAAATAATTTTTGTGCATTTTTTTCCCTTTTGTCACGAATAAATCTTTTCTTTTCCCTCGATATTAGAATATTTCTTTATTCCTGACGGGAGTTACTTCTTCTTTTTAGGGTTCCGTACCCAAAGGGTGCCAACGGGACCCTATTGCTGAGACTCTGCTGTCTGTCTGTCTGTCTGTCTATCTGTCCATCCGTCTGTCACAGGGCTTTATTTCTTGAGCTGTAATAGCTACCCGTGTGATGTCGGGTTAGAATTAGACCTCTCCATTTCTTCCGTGGATGTCGTAAGAGGCGACTGAGGACCGTAGGCCATAGGCTAGCAACCTGTCACTATTGTACCGTTTTTGTCAAACTTAAAACCTAAAATTGCTAAAAGTGGCTCCGAAGCTGTAAAGTTTCGTGTGCTTTGCATACCCCATTTAGGCATACATGTTTGTGTGTGCTAGACACTTGAAATGTTGACAGATTATGTAGGTATTACTGTGGCCTCCATAACAACAAATACTAATAATAATGTAAGTAAAATTAAAAAATAAATGGAGTTGTCTTACAAGAAACGTGTTTTTTCCCAGCGTTTTTTGGTTACTAGGCGTTGCTAAAACTATTAGTGAACTGTTTTAAAAACATTGTACGTACGGAACCCTTCGTATGTACGAGTCCGACTCGAACTGGACCTTTTTTTATCCTGCTAAGGCCTTTTTGTTACAGCTTATATTTAACTCCGCGGGCAAAATAAATATCAAGGGCAAAATTGGACGGTTTTATAGTACTAAAAAAAATAGTCTTCTATTTATAACAGAAAACGAACGACCAATAATTGAAGGATTTTAAATTGTGTTTATGTATGTAGGTAAATTATTTAATGGTGTTACATGACTGTCATGCAGCTCGTGAATTTGCTGCTCTGTATGTATGTGTGTTCTGGTGTTCTGAGTGACGATTAAATATTCACAGAAAAAAAACAACCAAAATATCTAAATATCTTACGACATTAATGTTTATTTGTTAGGCCTTTACCATATGTAATTTGACTTTTTATGAAAGTGCATTATTGAGGATTTCTGCATGACACACACACACATGTGTCGCAGAAACACAGTTGTCTTGCACTTGTGTTTGCGGAGTGGCAAAGGAAAACGTTGAAGTTATTAATATGACTCAATCAAATAAGTTTATACTTTATGACCTAGTCTCTATCCCTTCGTGTTTGAACTTTTGTACAAAATTGATGATGATGAAAAATTATGATGATGGTGATGATAATGACGGTGATTTCGATGTGATGATGATGATGATGATGATGGATGAGGATGTGATGATAATTGATGGCAATGGCAATGATGATCGTGATGATGGTGATGATTAATATGACGATGGTTGATAGTGATGCGATGGTGATTAATTTGGAGGTTTATGATGATGGTGATGCTGATGATAATAATAATGATGATGATGATGAGTATGATGATGGTCGATAGTGATGCGATGGTGATGATTATGGAGGTATATGATGATGGTGATGCTGATGATGATAATGATGATAGTGATGATGACGATGATGATGTAGTGGATGTAAATAATTTAGGTGATAAAAATGATGTTGATGATGGTGATGTAAATGGCCCGCTTGCTTTTTTCAAAATTTTTAAGGAGCCCGTTACTGTCATATTACATATTTACTTACTGGACAGTACGAGGTTACTTCCTGGATACTTAGCCTAGTCTCCGTGATGCGTTACTTTCTGCGACGTTTTTGATGTTGTATTGGCAAAATTTCATACCATTTTTGACAAAAACATGTTTTCACATAAGTTATCGTAACCGAAGAATCTATAAGCGTACAATTTCGTACGTTTTTTCTAATTTACAAGAAATTTGAAAAGCAGACTGCTTCATAGTGAAAAAGATAGCGCCCGCCAGAAAGTACTTCCAACTAGTAGATTTTTTTTTTTATTTTTTTTTAGTCGGTTCCATTTTTTGTTAATAAGTTTTTCATGTACCTAAATTTTTTGATATGAGTGAATTCCATGCGACACCATGTCACCGCCAGGAAGTATGACACTCAACTTCGAAGCTGTCTCACCCTGGAGATCGCATAGATCGATATATTTACTTGACATCTTATTCCGAAACTTATTTATTGTTTTGTCACTAGTAACGTGCTAGCACAAGTCTTTTCGCGATAGTTTTAATCTTCTTCTACGTGAAACATAAACATTGTAGTAGAAAAATAGTAGAATTATTATATGTTCAATTTTTTTAACAAACGAGTTGGTGTTATGCTCTATGTCACAGGATGACTAAATATTGACTATCCATATCGATAATAATATCACTCATGTTTAGACTTTGCTCATGTCTAGCTTTAGAGACATTCTTGACTGAGCCGGCCGCGATAACAGTAGTAGGTAGTATGGCGTTCGTTTTCGAGTGTCATTGCTACTGAACTGTCAGGTTGCCTTACAGAAGAAAAGGAAACTCGTGTAAAATGACAATCTCGCATACAGATACCCAGAATCAAGAACCAAAATCAGAAGAATTGTATAAGCTCATATATTGATAATTTTTATTGTGAGCTTACTTTTTTTTAATTATGTGTAACTATTATTACAAATTATATATTTTTAAGCTTCTGGTACCTTGACTTTTGTATTTAGGACTATTGCATGGTAGGTGCACGCGGCTAGTAGCTAGTTTTATAAGATCTCCGCTTACAAATTGTATCTTTCGCGTCACTGCTTTCATTATAGTGGCATCATAATAATGTTTGATTTTGAGTTTGCATTACATTATAGGCACTAAGTAAGTATAGAAGTTAGGTTGGTCAAAACTGTCTTATTGGCTGTACATTAATTTTCATCCAATCTAGTGTCCCAAATTTCAAATTTGTCAATTTTCAAAATCACTCAATATGCTTGACTGAAATGTTTTGAATGAAATCTGGGCCATATTGTCCGAAATAAAGGTCTTTACTTATTATTGTAATAGCTGGTTCAGATTTTCGATCACGAACCCATCTGGACCCGGTCATTTGAAAGGCATGGGACCACAGCCAACATATCTAATATAGATGAGATGAGCAGAACTTTGGAGGTCTATCCCCTAATACACTATAAGGATGTGCTAGCGGACAGGCCTCTACAGTTGCCAGATCCGGACAGTAATTCACATGGAGTGGGCTATGGCGTTATAGGATGCCGCATACAGCATTACCGAGATATGGAGTGAGATAACGGACACCTTCCATTCCAATTTTTCCAATATCATATAAATTGTACTTTTAGTAGACGATGACATGCCGTTCACTAAATGGGCCGCTCAAACTATTGACCCCCGGAACAACGTGGTGTATATAATGCTTCAAAAATGTGTTTCACATACTTTTATTCTGACCTAGAAAGACGTGTAATAGTATGTGATATTTTTGATTGGTTCGATTGTATATCTATCTTGTCTTGAGTGGATAGAGATGAACGAATTAAATACTTGAATAATTGAGTGGTTTCGGTGTTACCAGGCTCCTTGACCCTTGATGCGTGGCTTTACTGGTACGTCCATGAGGCACATGTGCTATATAACCAGTGATGTAAATAATGGAGTTGTTCTTTCAATAAATAATAAACTTTATTACATACATTATAATAATTATTTTTATTCTTGAACCACATTTAGATAAACAATGAAAATTGCTACGGGAATATTATATTACCTTATCATTACTATGGCGACGTGTCAAAAGAACGCTGCACATTGCTTCGGGACAGAGAACTTGTTAATTTGCGGAACCTCATATAAATTGATAACAATATTTTTTACTTTACTTCTTCGCTACGAACCGTGCCCCACAACTACGTCCATGTGAAATATTCATACAATAAATTTACATACACGCCCGCTCTCTTTCTCTTCCATGTAAAACAATATGTTATTATGTATGTATAGTATATGTCACACAAGCTAGACTAGCTGTCACAAATACCTACTATATAACTATTATTAGGTATTGTGTGATATATATATTATTTCATGTAGGACGAGGGAGGTGGAGGAGGGCGTGTACTGCATGTTATTATTTTATGTAGGAACGTATCACATATCTAACTGTGCCGCACGGTTGACAGCAGAGAAACCTAGGGCAAAATTAAATACTGTAGTTTCTAGAAACTGACTAACAGTCTAGCTCAAAAAAAATTATTTGCTAGTGGTACGGTTGGCTTGTTGATTAACTGGACAGCGGGCATATTTAACTTGTATCACAGTTTATACCTTTTTTTTGTTCTCAAAGTATTAGCTGAATCTAATGCCGACGTTGTTCACTAGCAGACCTGACCCCCTGATCCTGATAATTATTCTCAAACGCTGTCTAATGCGACATACTGCATTTTACTTACCCCAAAGAAAAGATTGTATGGTTGAACTGCAACTGTCACAGGCGGAACGGCAGTGATGGGCCTGGTAATTGCAGCCTGCTCGCGTGCTCGGACAGATGAGAGGAATAGAGCAACAAAATAATTAAAAGAAACTGGAATTAATCAAAATACCACGCACAGGACTTATCACGCTAACACACACGAGTAATATTTACCTTGATGTTTCGGTAACATTACAGTGGCCGTGGTCACGAGTAGACTGAAGTGTGGGGTCTGCCTAGCAGAGCGAGTCCTTCGAACTACCCGCACTTGGTCATTTTTATTTGTCACCCCACACTTCAGTCTACCCGTGACCACGGCCACTGTAATGTTGCCGAAACGTCGAGGTAAATATTACTCGTGACTAAAAATATATTGTTTCCAAAATAGTTACTTGATTTATAATGCATAATATTTGGCATGATTTTTGGGATATGAGTTTACTGTACCAGCGGGAAAATTACAAATTAATTATACCCACTGCCCGGTCAACCAGACTAGTTAGCCGTAGATCCTACAGGCAAAGAGCGCTCAAAAAGTAGCAAAGTAAATACATTCCCTTTTTACTGTTAGTATTTGAGGACATGTATAGTTATTTTCACACCTCTCCTTCAGAAAAGTAACTTTTCCTCCCTGAAGAGAGGGAGCAAAGTGGAACTTTTCTGTTCAAGGCTTTTCTAAGTATTTTATTGCAAATGCAATTTTTTGAAGTTGATAATTGTAAAGCCACGCCATTTTCTATGCTGGTTGTTCTTTAATAATATTTAGAATTTACTTTTTTCGTTTTTCTTAATGCTCGGTGTGAAAAGTTGTATGAGCGACTCGGGAGCAAAATTATTTTCATCTTGTGCGTTTACACTTGAATCCCTCATTACGCTCAGGATTCTACTTTAGAATCCTTCGCTACATTCTGGATTCAATGTACGCCCTCACCGTAAATACACCATTTTGCTCCCTTGTGACACAATAGTTATTTGTGACACAAGGGAGCAAATTGGTATAGAAAATGACGCGGCTTTCCAATTATCAACTTAAAAAAATTGTATTTGCAATATAACACTTAGAAAAGCCTTGAACAGAAAAATTGCACTTTGCTCCCTCTCTGTAGGGAGGAAAAGTTACTTTTCTGAAGGAGAGGTGTGAAAAAACTATTTGAGCATTTCTAAATAAAGTTTGTACATTTGATTTGCGACTCCTATTTGTGATAAAAAATTGCAGGTATATAGAGTGAACGATACTGAGTCGTAATAACATAGTCTCTCAAAATGTCCCAATTGGTTTGTATGCAAATTTTTCCCAAATCGGAGTCGCAAATCAAATGTACAAACTTTTTTAGAAATGCTCATTTTAGCACTTTAGCTTGCTGTGACAAAGTACCAAACTGTTCAGCTACCTATGAGCTTGACTGCTTCGAATTAGGTTTGATGCAACATCTGTCTCCGATGATGACGTGTCAGCTAAACTGAACGTGCCCGTAGTCTGCAAATACGACGGACTATTTGCGGTAGTTCTAGTTCCTTCACAAGACCTTGAAGAAAGAACTGCGTTATTTTTCCGCCTTTGTACCTTTGCAAGAACTGAAGATGCTACTGCGAAAGGAACAAAGGCAAAAAAATAAACGCAGTTTTTCCTTCTAGTCTTGTAAAGGAACTAATGCAAAAAAACGCAGTAGTTCCATCGCACGAACATCCAAAGGAAGCACTGCCAATAATCCAGTACGCACGACTACAAGCCTGCTGGATCGGAAAAAAATCCTAGCAGATAATACTTACAATAGGTAGTTATATGATACGAATTGACAACTGTTTTCGACTCGAAGGTAACAAAGGGAGTGTAGATGATTTTGGAACTGCTCGTAGTCTTCTGATGATTGTGCCAAAACATCGGTTATGATTATCCTAACAAAATCAATTTATAGAGATATGTAGGTACAAAATTAGCACGGGATAATTTTTTACCGCAATTTGATACCAGTTATCGGCGAGTGGGTGAACTTTTGCTGTTATGTAAGTATTTCGTAAGTATTTATTTATACCTATAAAGGCAAAACATGGCCTAAAAATGCATGAGATTTGGCAAACATACGTTTGGAATTATGGAATACTCCTTGAGGATCGCAGAGGTGCAAGAAGTTTTTTTTTTGAATTCGAATACCTACACTACAGAATAGATTTTTTTCTTCAACGGGAGCGAAGCCGCGGGATAAAGCTAGTAATTATATATACGAACTGAGAAATCCAGATGCAGAAGCCTAGATAAACTCTTCGTCAACTCTTTTCATGGTTAGCAACTTATTAATAATTGATATTAGCAGCTTATGATTACTTATTCTCTACCAAAAGTCTTACCACAGAAATTGAGTGATGATGATGATGATAATTAGGGTTGTAAACTCTGTATGCTTTTTATTACCTCTTTTGATAGAAAGAGCTTACACGAATCACTGTTCATAAAATATTAGGTATGTCTAAAGGCACTGTTACACATGCTCGTTACTAGCATGCTTATAAGAATGCTTATGAGCATGCTCATGGACTGAAGCAAACGCGTTCACACTGCTTATTACCTTTCCCCCTTCCACCCCGTCTCGAGCTTGCCACTAATAAGCATGCTCGATAGTAGCATGTCCTGTTCACACATGCTACTAGCTAGCATTTGCTCAATAGTAGCATGCTTTCTTGCTACTAAAGAACATGTGTAACAGTGTCTTAAGAGACTTTGGCCTTACGGATGCCCTTGATAAACTTGATTGCCTGTGCATTCCTGTGCGTGTCGTACAAGGTGACTAAAAGCCCTGGTGGCAGCGCTCTCTATTGCCAACTACGAATTCCAAACTCCAGCTCTGCGGCGTGGAAGGTAAGGACAAACCACCGCACTATTTTCCCAAGAAACTCGTCCTGTACATTTGCTACCGATTTTCAACCGACGACCATGACCACATTAGCAAGAGTAGTAACTACGAAAAGTAACTATAAATATAACCTGAATAATAGCAAGACCATCAACCAAGACAAGAAACCGTGGTCAGAATCTCGGTAATTTCTCAATTTATCGTACACATATTATGAACACTTGAAAGGCGTTTGGCTCGTATTATAATATGCGAACAGTTATCCAAGACCCTGCTTCTAATTATCAATAAAATACTTATAAATTTTATAGATCGTAGTAAAATTTTCGAGTAAAGTACAGTTGGTACAAAATTTCGTGACTCGATAAAAAAATGTGAATATTACTCGAAGGAGTACCCCGATCGGGTAGCTAAGTGTCGCAATAGACTTTCGCTAGCTGGCGCTGTCTATTTGAGTGTGTGCGTGAGCTCCTAGTGTCCGTATACGGCCGCAATTGACGTTCAAAGTAAAGCACCTCGCTTGCGGCTTTGGCGGAATATTTCATTTCGAGTGTGGGGTCAAAAAATCGGTTACGCTTAGATACTCCCGCCATTAGTTTTTGGTGAAATAATTCTTCATAATTTACGAAAAAAACCTGAAAAAAGGAACTATTGATAACAGCGCCATCTAACGGACATTGCTCATGAGCTAACCAGGAGCAAACCCTTAATACGTTGTTTCGCGCAAATTAAATTGTGTCAGATGCTTGCCCACATCGCATTGTCTCGCGTGGGATTTACCTTTATTGTTCACTGGCTGCATTGGCGACGCGAACGGGCAAAATAGAAAATTGTGAACAATGCAGTGTTATTTTTTAACTTCCCCATGGTGAATAGCACTTGGATGTTCCTCGAAATCACAAGCAGTATTTAGTCTTTATTGCCTAGAAGCACGGTTTTCAAACGCCGTAAGCCTGGTAATTACACAAACATAGGTGCTTTTTCACCGGCGAGGATTGAAATCGCGACGGTCCATTTCCATCAAAATTTTGTATTTTATATTTTGGAGCCTCCACGACGCGCCCTATCACCAGCAGAATCGTGTTTCTGTTGCAGATCCTTACTAATAAATATTATAAATGGAAAAGTGTTGTCTTACCTCTTCACGCTTAAACCGCTGGAACGATTTGGATGTGGTGGAGATAGTTCGAGAATCTGGGCAAGACATGATAGTTTTTGTTTCCGCAGGATAGCGGTATACCCACTTTACGCAGACTGAATCGCGGGCAACAGCCAGTAAACACTATAAATGCACAGTAATACGTATATTTTTGTGTATGTACGGTGTTTTGTTGTCAAAAGCAAAAGAAAAAGAAAAATGGTTAAATTATGTGGAAACTCTCTCATCGTGCGACTTTCTTGCAGTGGACATTAATTTAGAACAATCATCGTTCTTAGTAGGTAAGCAGCAAGAATGCAAAAAACACCCGCCTATTTGTTTGACGATTTACCAATCCGATTCGATTATACAGTGAATCCCATCCTTAATTTTTCTAAAGTTTAGACCTCGAATTTTTAATTTTGACGGCATATTTTAACACACAAACACACGGTAAAAGATAATGATTTTGAAAATTATGGATACAGTAGGTATATACCATTGTTTAGTGGGAAATGTAGATAAATTATTCGACTGAATCGAAACATTACATTAATCTAGGACAGGTTAAGTTAAAGTTGTTTCTTTCCAGGCAAAGCACGGATTGTATGTCATAACATAATCATAATGTAAGTTGAAATTTTAATTATTACGACCCGAGTGTGCCGGTTCAGCGGTAACGAGGTACAATCAGAAATCTTGAGTTTCACTTGGCTTTCCTTGCCACAGCCACATAAGAAATATGCATTAGTGTTCACATTCATTCGTGATAACGCATCGTGTCAGCCACCGTCTAGGAACTAAGCGTTTTACTAAAGATCACCATTTAGATAATAGTAGTTTGATGAACTCTACCATGCAGCCCGCGAACTTAATAAGGTAGAAGTACTTGCACTTTTTATACATAACTAGCTTTTTCCCGCGGCTTCGCCCGCGTGGAATTCGGTTATCACGCGCTGTTCCCTCGGGAACTGTGCATTTTTCCGGAATAAAAAGTAGCCTATGTCACTCTCTGGCCCATAAACTATCTCTATGCCAAAAATCACGTCGATCCGTCGCTCCGTTTCGATGTGAAAGACGGACAAACATACAAACACACGCATATTATTTGTACAAATGATTTGGTGAAAATAAGACAAACTGGTCAAATCCTACTGTCATTACTGTACTACACTACTACTGTACTGTGTGTAATGTCTTCATTCACACTGTTCTACTGGCTTCGGAGGTTTCACCTAGCATTTGACTCGTGCACGAAACCGACAAAAGAGGTAGGACTGAACATGACGAGTAACTAAACCACACGTCTCAGCATCCTTTCCTCGCCACTTCCTATCCCAAACTTCGAGTGTGTGTCGTAGTTTTGTATATAAATGCAGAACACTTTTTTTCCATGTTGATAAAATAGCAGAAAAAAAATAAATAAAAACCGAGAATACTGTTCTAATCACTAATAAATTTATCAATCAAATTATAAAAAATTACAGAAGAAAAGTTACAAAACCACAAGATTTCGTGACGTAGAAGAAAATAATTGGTAGATATTTGTTTGCTTCCTGTCATTTTGACTTACTCTGTATCTTGATTCTGGTTCAGTTTTAATCGGCATTCAAGTATATTTACGGACATGAACACTCAAACATACCGGCCATATAATTTTGATGTTTGGGTCAATCAACTATTTTACCGACACTTTGGGCGTCTCCTGCGTTACCAAAATTGTCTCTGGCGTTACCAAAAAATCATACTTCCAACAAGATATTTCACGGTTTAATAGGTTGAACATACGTAGGATGGCATGTATTCATGTACACCATCTAATTAATTACAGAAAAACCATGGTTACTTACAAAAAATCTGCAATTGTTTGAAAAATGTCGCGGACAGATTAGTGTCGGTAAAAAAGTTGATTGGCCCGTTAAGTGTTAACTGAAACCAGTAAGCAGTTTCCTTGGTACAGTCAGCGTCATATAGTACGTAGCAGTCAAGATCACCAAATACTTGGAAACATCCAAATAGTCATTAACATTGACCCAATCAAAGCGATCAAATTGCTCAGGACATCCATCGTGTACAAATAAATCGGAGCACGCACATCACCACTGGTAGCGTAGCAGCCATAATATCCAAAAGTATGGGACACACTAGAAAACTGAGCTTTATTTAAAAGATTTAAGATTTAATCTCGATCTGAGTGCGAAATAAATTAACACGTCATAAGATTCGACTTTTTGTTTTTGACTTTGACAATCATCGAAAAGAGTACCAACTTGTCAGTGATCGTTCCGTCTCTTTCATTTGGAGCCTGACGGCTTTTTTCATATTTTTATTTACATTGTCAGAATTCCGGATTAACGGATTTCCTTTTAAATATGGCTTGAATTGGCCAGTATAATTACATTATAAAAGAGTTTTTATTTTATTAAAAAGGTAATGACATGATTGACATGTGCATTTTGCACGAAGAGACTGAAAATGGAACACCGTTCACATTGTATTAAAGAGGATAAGCTAACAGGATCATTGGACCTTACACGGTATGTTATAAAGTAAATTTTTCTGTGGTGTCCCATACTTTTGGATAGTTTGGCTGCTACGGTACTAATGTCGGCTTGAATTTTATAAAGTATTTGGCGACGTGCGTGCTCCGGTATATTTGTACACGATGGATGTCTCGTACAATTTGACCGCTTTGACTGAGTCACTGGTAATGACTATTTTGTATGTTTCCAAGTATTTGGTGATCTTGACTGCTACGTACTATATGACGCTGACTGTACGGTTACGCAAAAACGCCGGATGAACTAAAATACATTTTAAGCTGATTTAAGTGTGGATAATGTTTAGAATACGTTAATGGTGTGGATTTTATGCATGTCATGAATGTTCTCCGTGAACATAATGTTTTAATGGTAAGGCAAGTAAGTACATAAAGCACTAGGCTCAAACGCGACGAAGAGACAATAAGTTAGGAATATTGAAACTCTTTAAATTGCAGAATGAACTTTTTTCAGCCATGAGTAGCGTAGTATGGGGGCCTAGCCTACAAACAAGGATATAAAAAAGGTTACAGGATATCTCGAGCTTGATCCTTTCGTGTTGCCAGTGTTCATAGGTAATCGATCTCTTGTGGGTTTTCTAATTTTTAAAACTTTACTGATATAAAAAAAAAATAAGATTTGATTAGGTCCGTAGTTCGTTACCACAAAGTGTGCATTAGCACACAATCAAATCTTAAAATACGATTTTTACGAATACTTTATATATACCAAGCCCAAGCCCAGAACTACGTTTATGTATTGAATACACCTTAGTATTTTAGTGTTTAATATACTATTTTACGACCAACATTTGGGAGCTAGCTAAGCATAAACTCGTCAAGGATTTTACGCATATCTGTGCGTATAATCTGGGCTGGCAACAGTTTAGCAAATGAATGTGGCTATTCGACAAGTCTGTGTGATTCAATGGCGACACACTTGAATATCTGGCAATGACATGCTTGCGGCGTCTCCGTAAAAGGGCACTCCCAGTACGCCACTTGCAACGCATTTATAAAGTAAACTTTTTTATGAAACGGAGAAAATACGAGTAAACGAGTCTGATGGTAAGTGAACACAAATGCACTCAACCCTTTTACAGACCCCGCTAATTAAGATACACTACTACCAAATGAATCATAGTTTTATATTGTTCACCTATGGGTCCGGCTACACGCACAATTATAATTGCGCAAATTCCAATTTGCACAAGCAAACATGTGCGTTAACACGGCAAAACGGTATACCGTACAAATGGCTTTTGGACGCCATACTTACAGCATTTGCGCCAATTTTTGCACAAGCCGTTTGCGTACCTATGCAAGTAGCTGCGTGTAGCCGGGCCTTATGAGGGCTTAATTGGCTTAAAAGGAGATGATTCTGTGTTTGACTGTCTGCATATTGTATTTTTAAAGACTCCAATTGATTTTATACCATATTGTAATTTTAGCAAGGCCGAAAAAGGGTTAAACAGCCGCAACACCCAGAGAACTAATAATAAGACGTCACGCGAGTCAAAAACGGGAGACGCCTCATCAGCCGGAAGATGTCCACTGCTAAACAAAGGCCTCCTCCTTAGAACGCCACCGGTTGCCAGCCACTTTGACGATGTCGTCAGTACTCGAGTCCAGAATTAGGCAAACTAGATTGACAGCTAAAAATGTTAACAGACATAAAACAATATGCCTAGGAATACTATATCAATACAAATATGTCGATATAACCTTGTATAGACGCGGAATGAAAATGTTTGTCACTTTTGGGCTTTATTTCCATAGCTTTAGGTCTAAAAACGACAAACCTATAGATTGCGCGACTACACCTAACACCAATCTGATTAAGTAATTGTATTCTTTCATGTATTCATTGTCATAACTCTCGCACACACAGACTTGCCTATACCATACATTATAAAATTATATAAAAACCAAGAAATAATTTTAAACTATTGATGTCATGATATGAAATGTCAACTAAACAAAAAGACGAATGGCATTCTTACCAATGTTCAACAGATTTTTTTCCCAAATCTTTCAAATAATACAATTATTTTATTATTATTTTGTATCCAGTTTTTTTTTTAATATCGGTATTAAGGTTTTTTTAAATACGGATATTACAGTACTGGTGAACCTGTGGCAACATTTGTGTGTAATAAAGTGAACTGTCAAGTTGGTTTGCCTAATTCTGGACTTGAGTATAGCCTTGGGAGGGCAAGGCATCGTCTTCCTTTGACACTCCTAATTTAAGTCACAAGGAGCTCCTAAAATACTGACTGTATTTGTTTTCTTACTTGATAGCTGATTATGATGCTAGAAATAAGCAACTTGATAGGCAGCTGTTTGATTATAGTTAATAGAAAGATAAGGAGTACTTGCAAGAATCAGTGTTCATAAGAAAAACAAACTTATCATTACATTCAGGTGCTGATTGGTACATAATACTATGTTTCTCATGTCCTAAGCAAGTTGCAATGTTGACAATTTCTCCTATCTGTACCAGGAATAGATAATGAAGGATAGAAATGTGAATTCAGATTGCCAAATAGGTATGATATTATAAATCCATTTCTTTGCATTTTGTATTAACCACTGGTTGCCCTACAACTGTCTGCATCCTGAGGGAATACGGTATTTGACAACTCCTAATTTTGCCATATCTTAATATTATTATGAAAATATAGATATACAGATAGTGTTTAGCGAGGAGAAAATTTAAATCGGTTGAAAATTGGATTTATAGTGATTTTTTGAAAAATCTATAAACCTGTCTCTTTCTCAAACGCTTTTCTCTATGCAGCAAGTATGGCGGTACTGGCGTGTGACGTCACATGCCAGTATGTCTTTCTCTGTCTAATCTTGAATTTCAAACCTTTATAACTATTGACTGTATATGACAATAACTTTGTTATTTGTAAAGGTAGCTTAAAAATTGTTTTTCTGTTTGATAACAGGCATTGTGTAGTTTTAATTTATAAAACATATACAAATACCGTATTTCGCGCTTTCCCAGGATAAACCGTAGCCTATGTAAATTGGGATAGTGTATTAATGAAAGATTTTTTTATCTTTTTTTAGTATTTCAGTTGCTCTCTGTTTGTGGCATGCATCTGTCAGGGGTGGTGCACTACTACAAGTGCACACTAGCAGCTGCCGACCCTGGAATTGATCAACTGCATGTCAATGCTCGGATCTCCCTATATATACAAACAAAGTTTACCTCTGTGTAGACATTTGTACAGTTCAGTCAGCTTCATTTATATCTGACACAGTGTAGCAAGAAAAATATAGAAATAGAGTTGTATCAGATATTTTATGCATGTGCTGTGGTGTCAGATATAGGTGTTGGTGACCATACAGAATTACAGATAAGAAGTAAACACTGTTTTTATGGCATAGAGCAAAACTGGCTAGTCTCATTTTTTTAGTTAAACTTTTGGGGATAATTCAAACCAGTTTTCTGACATATCTTATATCTGATAGGGGCTGTGCCGTATTATACTAATTTAGATTAAAAAATAACATTTATCAGGCATTTATCATTCATTTATTATTTTATTCTTGGTTAAGATGGCGGATTGCGGTGGATGCGGAAAGCACAAGACCGGTCTGAGTGGAGAGCCTTAGGGGAGGCCTATGTCCAGCAGTGGACGTCTTTCGGCTGACATGATGATGATGATGATGATGATGATGATGATGATTTATCAGGCCAATTTTTTGGTGTTCTGAAGGGGAATTAAGATGAACAAATGTCTCGCAATTGCATCATAATGTTATCTTTGGTATTGCATCAATGAGAACTGATAATGGCAGCACTATTGATAATAATGGATGACAGTACTTTAATAATACATTAGCTAGCTGTGTGGGAGAACTACAAATTACTAAATGCATTTAATTTATGCAATAACATTAGTTCCCTACTTCTGTCTATTGCAAAGGTTGCCTGGAAGAGATCACTCTCAAGCGATAAAGCCGCTTATTGCTTACCTTGGAAAATTTCTATATAGCTGTGTTTTCGGTACTGCTTACTATGTGTTAAGCTATCTCGAAGAACTGATTAAGGGTGAAAATCAAATTAAATTTACCTATAATATGTATGAAAAAATTGTGATGATACTGGAAACAGTAGGGTTTAGTTTTGTTACAATTTCTTGCTTAATTTCACTTCAGTTAAGTAGTAATTCCTTTATGGTACAGTCACCAGCATTAATATCTGCCACAGTGGAGTGTGCAAAAATATCTGACACGTCCTTCCGGCCCTAGAAATAGTCTTATCAGATATTTATGCACGCTTGTTGTGTCAGATATTGGTGCTGGTGACTGTACATAATCATTTACAATCTCACCAATACACTGCACAACGATTAAACTGTTAAACTACTATTAAACTCAAACAAATTAATGACAGCAACCTAACTTTTGTTATTTACTTGAAGATAATCTACAATTGAAAATATTCAAGGGTATTGTAACAAAAATCAAATAATACACGGATTTATTTTTTAATAATAAAGGATGATGAACAATTAATCAGAAAATAATTACAAGTGACAAGTAGCTCATATATTTATTCCAGATAGGTTCCTTGGCCTGAGAAACCACCGTATTATGTAGGGAACCAAGTAAAAGTGCAACAATAGTATTACTCACCACATTATTATAGTTGAAGGTTGCAGTAGCAGGAGGGAAATATTCTCTGTCCATTTTCTCTCCCATCTCGAATAAACACTAAATATGAGCACACACGAGTTTCACGTCCCTGGCATTTCTCTAAACGACGCGCCTATCGTGTAGGAGTCCTAATTTGGATAAAATGCTTAACGACCGTTGGGGAGTCGCAAGTCCCAAGTAGTCCGTACAAGCATTATTCCAGAGCACTTAGAAACCAGTTGGGTAGTTTATAAAATTTATATTGAACAATTTACACTATTTTAGCCTTTTAGAACAGATTTAAATTATTTTACTTTCAATAATAGAAATTAGAAATATTTTATTTGACAATTTACCTTGACACACATAAACGTCAAAGCCGCCATGTTTTATGCCGAGTTGCCAGGTAGGTATCAAAACTACTTCTAAAATCTCAATCCTGACTGAAGGTCTTCTGAACTGAACCCGCTGCCACTATACTATTCCGTCCACCATCAAGTCATTGTCATTCTTCTATTTTTTAAAAAATTAGAATAAGAATGAACATTATTAATTTTCATTTAAGTACACTAACATCGCAAAGAAATTATGAATCGAACAGTCCAGATTGCACCCAGAGATTATAGCCGCTAGAAGTTGCAAGTCAAATTTTGGAATAATTTAATAATTATGATGTGGTCATTCATAATATAGCTGCTATGATAGTGAAAAGAAATTAAATGTGGAGTGGGGTGGGCGCCAGCCACTTTCTTAACATAAAACATTGCTTGTCTTTCTTTTTGTATTCAAATAGTTTTTTTTGCATATGGCAACAATTTACTACGGTCGGTGATGATTAGTTTCAGTTCCTCTTTTGCCCGTTTCCTACCTCTAGTTTAGAGGCGATTCAAGAAAAAAAAAATCGATGCGATACGATTATGGTGCTACAGGGTGTTACCAAATTAGAAGTAGATCCAAACTGATGTGTTACTTACTAGTGTTGCTATTTTTACCATTACCCTTCCCTAGCAAACCCAAACACTGGCACAGGCGTAGTAAATCTATCTATATCGCAGTATCGGTGGAGGATTATCGGAGCAGGGGTGAGAGTACAGTCACCAGCACCAATATCTGACACAAAAAGCGTGCATAAATATCTGATACGATTCTTTTCCTAGGGCCGAAAGACGTGTCAGATAGTTTTGCACGCTCCGCTGTTGCAGATACATTGCTGGTGACTGTACCACGGACTTCATATGATGTCGGTGTAGGGTACCTACAAGAAACTAAACAACAAAATACAGGGTCAATACAATATTAACTTAACATTATCAACACAAACTGCGATTCAGCGTCTTTCTGATCTCTGATTCTGAAATTTGAGTTAATATTTAGCATATCCCACTAATATTATAAATGCGAAAGTTTGGAAGTCTGTTTGCTTGTTACTCCATCACATCAAAACCGCTGAAACAATTTAGATGAAATTCGATACTCAGATAGTTTGGAGTTACGGGGAAGGACATAGGACAGTTTTTATACCGGGAAATCACATAGTTCCCGTGGGATAGGGATAAATGAATTCTACGCGGACAGAGTCGCAGTTAAGGCTAGTAGGTAACGACCTAGTTTATTTTATAAATTTCCTATAATTGTTTAAATGTTTACATATATTACAAGAATCCCAATACCGTTTCCCACCTTTTTGCCAATACACATATAAATAGGTTAAAATATAATTGAATTCTCTCCCGATTACATTCCTCCCATAGCTTAAACAGAGGGGCTACTACGAATTCGAAAAACGAAATTCGTATCGTACTATCCCGCTGTCGCTAATATTATTTACTACGAGAGTGAGAGGGATGGTGTGATACGAACTTCGATTTTCGAATTTCGTAGTGAGCCCTTTAGTCGTTTTTTGCTCACAGGTGAAAATCACTAAGTTTGTAGTTTTAGTTTAAATTAAGATTAAAACATATGGGCCCATACCGCATCACAACCAATAACCACTGATAAACGTTGCACTTGATGACCTAAGTATACCTACTCCATAACGTAAAATAATGTATGTATGTAAACTCTTTATTGTACATAAGAAAATTAAGAAGATACAATTGACAAACTTTGAGATACTTGTACAAAGGCGGACTTATCCCTTTAAGGGATCTCTACCAGTCAACCTTTGAGTGGATGAGAGAAGCAATACGTTATGATTTCATGATTCTAATTTAAGCTATTTATTAACAAAACTATGTAATTTTAAATGAAGTTTTAGGCGTTATTGCGAGCCATTTTAGAGCGTCATGGTCTGACTTACATCTATTTCATCACGTTTTTCCATCGTATTTTGTCGGATAAATTCGTATTTATGTTGCTGTCTCAACTAGCTTTAGTAAACTTCAGTAAGCTAGTTGAGAAAGCAAGAAAAATACGAACTTATCCGACAAAATACGACGGCACGAGCTTACTGAAGCTAGTTGAGAAAGCAACATAAATACGAACTTATCCGACAAAATACGATGGCACGAGCTTACTGAAGCTAGTTGAGAAAGCAAGACAAATACGAACTTATCCGACAAAATACGATGGCACGAGCTTACTGAAGCTAGTTGAGAAAGCAACATAATACGAACTTATTCGACAAAAACGATGGCACGAGCTTACTGAAGCTAGTTGAGAAAGCAAGATAAATACAAACTTGTCCGACAAAAACGATGGCACGAGCTTACTGAAGCTAGTTGAGAAAGCAAGATAAATACAAACTTATTCGACAAAATACGATGGCACGAGCTTACTGAAGCTAGTTGAGAAAGCAACACAAATACGAACTTATTCGACAAAATACGATGGCACGAGCTTACTGAAGCTAGTTGAGAAAGCAACATAAATACGAACTTATTCGACAAAATACGATGGCACGAGCTTACTGAAGCTAGTTGAGAAAACAAGATAAATACGAACTTATCCGACAAAATACGATGGCACGAGCTTACTGAAGCTAGTTGAGAAAACAAGATAAATACGAACTTATCCGACAAAATACGATGGCACGAGCTTACTGAAGCTAGTTGAGAAAACAAGATAAATACGAACTTATCCGACAAAATACGATGGCACGAGCTTACTGAAGCTAGTTGAGAAAGCAACATAAATACGAACTTATTCGACAAAATACGATGGCACGAGCTTACTGAAGCTAGTTGAGAAAACAAGATAAATACGAACTTATCCGACAAAATACGATGGCACGAGCTTACTGAAGCTAGTTGAGAAAACAAGATAAATACGAACTTATCCGACAAAATACGATGGCACGAGCTTACTGAAGCTAGTTGAGAAAACAAGATAAATACGAACTTATCCGACAAAATACAATGGCAAAATATTATTCACTACATCTGTACATAATTTATTAAAATATACATGATTTTACAATGATTATTATATAAAACCGGCCAAGTGCGAGTCGGACTCGCGCACGAAGGGTTCATTATCTATACAACATTTAGACATTAGCAAAAATAACACGTTGTTGTATGGGAGCCCCCCTTAAATATTTATTTTATAATAATTTAACAACATATATATTTTTAAAGTGAATATACGACTAAATGTTCTATGAATATTTCAAGCGTTTACCTGTTGCCGTTATTATTATCGAGCAAAAAACGGCAAAAAATTACGTTTGTTGTATGGGAGCCCCCCTTAAATATTTATTTTATTTTGTTTTTAATATTTGTTGCTATAACGGCAACAGATAGACATAATCTGTGAAAATTTCAACTGTCTAGCTATCACAGTTCAGATAGACACAGCTTGGTGACAGACGGACGGAGTCTTAGTAACAGGGTCCCGTTTTTACCCTTTGGGTACGGAACCCTAAAAAGCACTATTTATCACAATTTAACTTGCTTAACGTTATATTTTTCCAAATATTTTTGGATATTATCGGGGCCGACTCGCTGTTCTATCATCTTCAGTGACATGGCAAACACTTCGTTGGCGATTTCCTTGTCTCTGCACAGGGCAGATTCTTCGCAGTAGAAGCAGTTGTTGAAATACAAGCCCGTCACGCCTTCCAGTTCAGCTGCTGTTGCAACATACACTGTCGTTGCTGCCGCTTGTTGCTGGAAGAGAATAGCATTAGGTGCTTAAGGCTGCGTTGCTACCAGAGATTTACACGTTTTATTTACCTACGCTCGCTCAGCGCAGCTCTACTAGAAACAGCTGAGCGGAGCGAGATAGGCAAATTAAGCTTTTCTATTGGTTCAAGAGAAACACAGCAGCATTAAAGTTATCACAGAATATTTGCGCAGGATAAATATAATTATACAGATAGATACATACTTAAATACATATTAAACACCCAAGACCCGAGAACAAACATAAGCTCGAACCCGGGACCTAGTAGGTAACCACTAGGCCACTTCGTCTACATAAGAGTTACAAACTTTTTTTAGAAGAAATAGAGTAGGTAAGTGTTTCTGGATCTACTCAACGAGCTCTAAACAAAGATATCCCACTCCATGGGGTAAGTATAGGAACCCATTAAAAAAAAAGACGATGTGTATGGCTTTGGGTCAACAAGATGCTTATTCTTTACTGTCTTAAATTATCTAAGACTACTCTAACCATTGGCTGTAAAATCGCATAACAGACGACGAACAAGCAGACACACGGACACGTGTCAGCAATTGGCCTTCATTTGGACCCTTCATGCACGGAAAGCTAAAAATTGCCCCTAGGTCTGTCTGAAAATAATGATTAATATAAAAATTAGCGATTTTCTTACCCAAGATTTAGTAAACGGACGCACAAACAGAAAAGCGAGTCTGTACAGCCACCACGACTTGCTCAAATTTGTGTACACCATGTTTCCAGGGTGCAATGAGTTGACACATATGCCTTTACTTTTCCATTCTTCGCTGAGAATCTGTAAATTATTTGAGATATGATATAAAGTATGTCTAATTTATTCTTAAAATACGCTCGACCACGCGTGGGGAGCGACTCCACCCTTATTGCTAATATTCTGGTCATAGACACAAAGCACTTCGCTTCATCTTAAAATGTGTTACAAAATAATGCGTAAAAATATCATAAATTATTAAAGCGACAAATATTGTCAGCCCTGGTTAACTGTCATGTTACACAATCGAAGTTAGCATAGATTATTTAACAGATGGCAACAAACTTTTCAACAAATATTCGTTTAACAAACAACGTTTCGTAAACTTTCGTTCACAAGACACAAATTAATCGTTTTATAACACCACATTTCGCAAATTGATCATTTCACAAACTCTTTATTTGACAAACCATCAATATAACAAATCATTCTTTGGCCAACTATTCATTTATTATCTTCATTTGGCAAAACCACATGTTTCAAAACAAAAACAATAAATGTCATTTGCACTTTAAAGTAATAAGAGGTGCCCCCAGGTTAACTTTGTTAAGAAATAGATTAGGTTAGAACTGAGACCCTAAGAAAAACTAACTTCTGCCAGTAAAGTTGGTTAGGTTAGAACTGCGACCTAAACAAAAATGAGCAACGAGAACCAAATGCTACCAATTTAAACATGTTTTATAACTAGTTTCTCAAATTATCATTTTTATTTTTATAAATTAATGTTTTGTAAAATGAATTGTTTGGGTAATGGACATTTTTAAGTGACGATTTATCATATGGTGTGTTTTTAAAGTGACAAGTTTGTTAAAAGTATATTTATCAATTGATCATTTTGTGATATGAAGTGGTTGTGAAAAGGAAGTGAAATGAATAGTTTGTGAAATTATCATTTATCAAACATTGTTTGCAATACCTACATAATTAAAGACTGTCGTTTCGCGGATATTAGATAAAAATAGACATAAACATTCTGCGTAGTTAACTCTTTAATTTTACTGAAATAGGGTTTGCATATCAACGAAAAATTAAAATGATTTTTTTTGGCGGCAAGTCATGCCTTGAGGCTATTCAAGGTGAATAGGCGGTAAGAGAACCAGTGAGCTCCTCAGCCTCATCTGCACTTACCATCAGGTGAGATAGAGATCTAGCACCACTCAGTTTTAAAAATAAATAATAAATCCATATTTTGTTAATGAGCATAAAGTGCAAAACCTATAAAACTATGTAGGTATACTTGCCTTCGCAGTTATCACGTTAAACAGTTTGGAGTTATTGTAAGCCATCATGGCAACTGTATTGATCCTTGTTCATTGATAAATTCTGCTGCAGAAAAGTATTTTTTAAATTTGCAAACCTGAAAAATAAAAATTTGGTATATCTGTAAAATAACCTGATTACGAGTAAGGGTCACATGCCTTATTTATTACTGCTGTGTCAGTAAAGTGGAAGACGAGGGGTTCTACATATAGTGTCGAAAATAGGAAAAGAAAAATGTTGCCAGCTTTACTAATATTATAAAAGCAAAAATAACTCTGTCTGTTCACTCTTGACACTGGAAAAAAAGCGAAAGTTTTTGGGTCTGCTGGACGGAATTCGAACCCGTATCTCATAGTTATACGCGTCGAGTATGCTACTAGATATAATATAATAATATAATAGAATTAGATTATAATTTCATACCCTACCAGGGTGCATAATTTCTGTAAGTACTAGTATTTATAAGTCTTATGTTTTATGTTTTTGGCAAATAAATGAATACTGAATACTAACTGTCTGTATCACATCGTCCTCAACCAACACACCCGAAAACATTAATCACTTGCATACCCCAAGTGGCGCGTGGGTGCCATTTATTGTGATTATCATAAGATTAATTTCATAAGTCACAAATCCTTCTTTCCGAATTGAGCTAAATTTTGCTAAATAATTAAATAATATTCCCGGCACGTTCTTTTCAAAGTTTAAAACGATACAACCAATTTTAAAATGAAGCAATACACATCGACTTTATTAACCCTTTATTTGAGTTCGGAAATAAAAAACCTAGTGTAGCAACCACGGAAGAATAAGAACAAGTGGAAGTGCTATGTAAGTGCAGCGTGCGTGCCACAAGTAAGCGGGGCGGTACGCTTACTCGATGACGTAGGTAATCCTCCATTAGAAAGTTTTTTT